>NC_056737.1:240163046-240230546 GCF_019279795.1 Protopterus annectens
CAGTACGGGGCAATTACGATCATATTTGGTTATTCCTATCTGACCTTTACTAAGACCTTAGGCAGAGGAGGAAAGGCGTAGACTGATATCACAGACAAGCATGGAAAGTGGATGCCCTAAGTCCTTGTGCAGAATTTGTCCAGTTGATAATTCTGAGGAGAGGCAAATAGATCTATGTTCGGACTCCCCCATTTCTCTGTTATGCTGAAGACTTGTGGATCCAGTTTCCACTCATGAGGGTCCATAAGATTTCTGCTTAGGTCATCTGCCAGAGTATTTTGTTTTCCTGGCAGGAATGGAGCTTGAAGATGTACTTGGTAAGTCAAGGCTGTGTCCCACAATGCCATGGCTAAGTCTGCAAAGGGGATAGGAATGTGCACCCCCCCCTTCTTGTTTATGTACCACATAACCGTGGTGCTGTCTGTCTTTATCAGTAGTTGTCCTGGATGAAGTAAGTCCTTGAAGGCTGTCAGGGCATTCTGAACAGTTAACATCTCTTTCTGGTTGATATGCAGATACATTTGTTTTGGGCTCCATATGACCTGAATGCATCTCCCCACCAGGTGGGCCCCCCAAGCATAGTCTGATGCATCTGTAGTTAGGGTTTGGGTGGCAGGGGGTAGAGTGAAAGACCATCCCATGTTCTGGTGACATGTCTCTGCCCACCAAAGAAACTCCTGTTGTAGGCAGGGAATGAGAGGAATCATTGTTTCCAGACTGTGACAATGTTGACTCCATAAACTTTTTAGATACCACTGTAGTTTCCTTATATACAGTCTTGCATATGGAATTAGTGGAATGCAGGATGCCATGAACCCCAAAGCCTACAGAATTTGTCTTGCAGATAACTGTGTTTTTGTTGCCATCCGTTTGAAGTAGTCAGTTGCCTTTGTTTGTCTGGCGTAAGGTAAGCCATCTATGGGCAGTTGTATTCAAGCTTGCACCCAGGAATGTAATCTTTTCAGAAGGTACCAGTTGTGATTTATTTTCATTTATGGTGTACCCTAGGCATGTTAGAAGCTTTTTTCACAAACGCCAGATGTTGAAGAAGAATGTCCTTGTTTTCTGCTTGAATAAGACAGTCCACAAGTAAGGATAGATATGTATACTTCTTTGTCTGCAAAATGCAATTACTGGTACTAGGCACTTTGTAAAGACCCTGGGTGCAGGAGATAAGCCAAAGGGCAGTGCAGAGAATTGGTAATGCATAAAACCAGCCTTGAAGCAGAGGTATCTTCTGCATGATTCCCTTATTGGGATATTCAGGTATGCCTCAAAGTCTAGAGTCACTAGCCAATGGTTCTTGCCCAGCATGGGCAGAAGCTGCTGCAAAGTTAGCATTTTGAATTTTGGTATGTCCAAGAATGTGTTCAAAATTGATAAATCCAGTATTGGGCACCAGGCATTGTCTTTTCTGGGTACCAAGAACAGTCTTGAGTAAAACCCTTGTCCTTTTTCCTGTTCTAGCACTGGCTGAATAGCCCCCATATCCATGAGGGACGTTTTGTTTCTGTTCCTCTGCCCATTGATTTTGTGGCAGATCTGGCCAACCGTTTGGAACTGGCAAGGTATGGAAATGAAATCTGTATACCTGGGATACTATGTTTAATACCCACTTGTCCTGGGTTATTAACTGCCAATTTTGAGCATGAAGTGCTAATTTTCCCCCTAAGGGGGCTGCCAAAAGATAAGTGCTTAATGATGGCAGAGGGAAGTCATTGAGACTGTTTACTGTAGGGTTGTGCTTTGTTTTCTCCAGATTTGGAGGTAGAGGCACCCCATTGTTTTGACCTGTAATAACCCTGTGATTGGTATCTAGAGCCTTTTGAGCACCTGGATTTGCCCCGTGAGGCTCTGTCGGACACAGGAAAGGACCAACTTTTTGTAGGCCAGTGTCTACTGAATCTTGGTGGCTGCACTCGTAAGAAGTCTTACAGTTTGCATACACTTAGCTTTCTCTTCCATTTTCTTTAAAACCTCTTCTGCCTCATTACCAGGGTATCATGCTATAAAGGTGCATCCAACAATTTAGCTTTAACATGATCAGGCAGATTTTGCCCCTTGAGCCAGGCATGCCTTCTAATCACAGATCCAGTAACTGCGGCCCTGCAGGAGGCCTCCAAGGAATCAAAACCACATTGCAAAGTATGCTTTCCAACCTGTTCTGCTGCATGCAATAATTCCTGTAATTGTTTATTTTCCACACATTCAGAAATCAACATCATTTTCTGTTTCAATAATCCCATAACATGCTGTTGATATTTAAGCATATGAAACTGGCAGTTTAAGGCCCTAATTGCCAAGGTTGCAGACGTATAAACCTTCTTTCCCCATCTATCCAGCGCCCTGGAATCTCTATCAGAGGGGGTAGGATTATTAGCTGTTGAGGCCTTTACACCTTTGGGACCCTGTGAGATAGTTTCAAGGTCAGCAGGATTTTTTAATAAAAATTTGTGGGAGTCAGGAACCCTGTAATATCGGTCTGGCTTACTAGGAGCCGGACGTAGGGAATCTGGAGCCATGCTTGATTCTGAAAACACATCAACAATGTCTAATACAGGAGGTATGGCCAAAGGCCTATGCCGAGGAAGAAGGAAATCCCTAAGCCTCTTTTTTGATTCTGAGAAATCCTGACTCTCCCAATGAAAATGTCCCCTCAAAATATGCAACGTTTCTCCAAAAGAATAATCTTCAGGTGGAGATGCTGAAGGGATGGATTCCTCTGCATCTGAATCCTCATAGGGTGGTATAGAAAATTCTTGATCAGAAGAGGAGTCAGAAGAAACAGAAACCTGATCTGAAGATTCATAATCAGTGTACTGCCTAGGCCTCTTATGGGGGGGGGGGGGGGGTTTGGGAACCCCTGATCAAGGTAATTAAGTCTTCAGTCATTATGATCATCCATTTTGTGGGCATAGAGGCCTGAGCATGTGGCTCATGCGTCAGTTTTTTAACCTTAGAAGTTGCTTTTGTCTTTGTTTTTGAAGCTGGTGTCAGTTTTATATAGAAATGCTGAGGCCTGAAAACACCCTCAGAAGCCGGTGCCTGCTCAGCGGCTCCAGACCAATCGGAGGGAGAGACATCCACGGGTACAATACTTTGAGAATCTCTCGGCATGCCGGACTCCACATGGGTCTCGGTAGAGGCCTGCGACTCGAAAGTAGTGGGTATCAGGGGCTGCGAAAGCACCTCACTGAGTACCGGCGACTGGCTTAGGAGAAGCTTCGTCGTCGGTTTTGGACACAGACGGTCTGTCTCTGTCCTTTTCTTTGTGTTTTTTGTGAACTCCAGTAGTCGGATTGCTATCAGACGACATTTCAGGGTAATTAAATTGGTTTCCAAAATATTTTTAAGCAAAGATATACCGACGCTTAAGAGTGCGTTGGTTAAATCTAGCACAAAACCAACAGCAAGGCATGTTATGATCTGGGCCTAGGCAAGGAATACAGTACAAATGAAAATCCTTATGAGGGATTTGCTTCCCACAAGTAATGCAATTATTAACTTTTACTGACATTGGTACGGAGCAAGAAAAAGTTTCCCCAACGGGGTACTTAGCTTTAATTGAAGACTTCAATTCTGAAACTCGAATGCGAAAATTTCAGGAGTCAGCAGACTGGCACTTGCTAACTGCTTCTGCTTTGGGCAGCGCACGGCAATAAAAGACTAAAGAAAATGGCGTCGGCTGCATGTTTTATACCCCTGATGACCGGACGTCATGGAAGAGGAGACAGCAACCGACGCAGGACCCAAGACTTTGATATTCAGGTCGACTGAGGGCAACCTGCCAGCAGATTACCCAAATGTAATGACTGCAACAGTGAAACACGAAAAACATCCCCATTTCAAGTACAGTACATTGCAATACAATATTGGGTTCACCACCAGTGCAAGAAAACACATCTAGATAATACAGAGATAAATTTCTGCTGTGCATGGTTGTCATGTTACATTGGTTTCATCCTTCTATGCATTCTCTGGTCAGCAAGAGAAATGAGTCCCTGTCTTGTTTGCACTGTGGTACTGATGCACGGATTAAGACATTTCTTAGTAACGGTTGCTGTAATGTTGAAGTACAGTTATTTTATTACATTAACTAGTACCACTTTTATCTTTTTATACATGCTGAACTCCCTAATGAAAGAAACATGAATAGTTCCCTGAACTGTGGAAACTAGACTCAGTGCTGCTATACATATATAGAACATGTCATGCTGCACTTTGTAATGTAGAGACTTGTCAACAGGTGCATGGATGTCTCGTCACGACAAAGTAACATACAAAGAATACACAGAATACTTCCAGTTAAAAGAAAATTACAATTTACAACATACAGACACTGCCCCCCCCCCCACACACACACAGAGTAATAGGTGCACAAACACTTGTAATCGTGCTCAGAGATAGTCGTAACCATTGCATAGGCTGCATTAAATCAGGCTGATGCATGGACCTCAGTTTCTGTGGGTTTATATGAACAAGATATTAGCTGCAAGTTACTGTCAACTAAAGCAGCAGCTTCCTATGGAAGGCCACAAGTAGCTTGTACAATAAACCCTGTGATGCGGCTGGTATACAGCAAGTAAAGGAATAATGAGCAATGGTGGGAGGAAACAGACAAATCACCTGCATTTATGCAGCGTCTCTATGGCACTAAACTAACCTGCTATAACAGCACAGGCCAGAAATGTGATGCTCTGTGAAGACAAAGGTCCAGGTCACGTTTAATAAAAAGGCCACAAACTGTGGTATGTAACTTCTTTTCTCTAGGCAGAGCAACTTCCAGGGCTAAGACTTCAGTTGCAGTGTCCTGCCAGAGACCAGTGCAAGTGCTTGAAATAACTTCACTTTTGCAATACTGCCAATTTGAAGGAAAGGGCATTAAAACAGCTTTCTGCTCCTGTCTTAGTATACATATTACAAAGAGCAATGTCTCATTAACAAAAGCTGATGAGACTGAGCTGCTAATACAGCCTTCAAAAGCTTTGCATTACTGCTTCACTAAAGGGATTCAACACACGCGAAAAAATATCCACATTAGAATAACACTATTTTGTTAGAAACGATGAAGGGGAGAAAATGTACTTTGTAAGAGACAACTGGAATCACACAACACCTAACTTTTAATGCAATACAGGGAAACAGTATGAACCAGTTACTTAATATACCAAAATAATTTACCTAAATATAATAAAAGAACCCTTGCACAAATGGATAACTAAGGTTGTTCTGGAATTGCCATAACTGTCGCAGACCACTAAGCCTTCCCCACAGCTGTAAGGAGCATTTGCACACTTGTTTTTTAGGCAGATCTTAGAAAGAAAAAATATACAATAAACAGTGAATTTCTGATGCGTTTGCACTTTTCTAAGGGTAAATGAAAGAATGGAAAGAGGCAGTGCCATTGCTTACTACAGGCAGTCCAAAGAAAAGATCAATGTATTGAAAAAAGCACTAGGTGGATGCAGGACAGAAACGCAAGACTTGATCAGCTAGCTAACAGAGGAGCAATCAAAAAATACCAGACAGCTAACAAACAGTGAAAACTGAGACATGTGTGTTTCTGTAGCAGGATTTATCCCTTGCTTGTCCCAAATCAAGACTTGGCCCTCTACTCCTCAGTTTTGCATATATTTAGTGTGTGTGTGTGGTCTATACCTACATAACATATGTGGTCTATACCTACATAACATATAGACGCGCGCACACACACACACACACACACACACACACACACACACACACACACACACACACACACACACACACACACACACACACACACACAACGGTTGTGTCCACTTACCATAAATGTAGCTGTCTGAGTGTATTCTCTGTTGCAGTCCTGACAGTTGGGATTTCCTGCCATGAAAGCCCTCGCTCATCCAACTACTAGAGAAACTTATTTCACCTTCCAGGCTGGTGGATGTCTCAACCAGTGTCTGTATGCTCAGGTATAAAGTGAGTCAGCCTGAGTCATCACATCAGTTATTTCCTTAGCCCCATGAATAAGAAGCCCACAGTTAAGCAAAAGAGAATAAAGAAAGGGGGCACCTAACCCAGGGAAGCCTGGGGAAGTGCCCAAAGTCATCAAACTTGGAAATTCTAGGCCTACCTAGTAGGCCAAGGGGAAAGGAGGGAGGGAAAGATGACTGCAACAGTGAATACACTCAAACATCTACATTTATGGTTAAGTGTACACAACTATACTTTCTTCATGTTTCACTGTTGCAGTCCTGAAAGTTGGGAAGATTCTGGAATCTTAACTGAGGGTGGATGGAGATCCAGTAGAGGACAGGATCCCTTGCAGTACTGCAGAGGCAAATCCTGCTCTAGATTTAGAGAAAGCTGGTAGGTGGTAATGCCTTGCAGTACTGCAGAGGCAAATCCTGCTCTAGATTTAGAGAAAGCTGGTAGGTGGTAATGCCTTGTAAAGGTATGCACAGAAGACCCAAGTGGCTGCTCCCAGAATGTCTTTGGTGAGGACCCCTTAAGGAAAGCTACAGAAGTAGCAGTGGTCATGGTAGGGTGAGGTCTTACCAAATGCTTTTTTTTGCCATGGATGACTGTAGCAGAAAGAAGTGCAGGGAGAAATCCATTTGGAGAAGGTCTGTTTAGAAGATGGTTTCCCTTCAGATGCGACGGCAAATGTTATTTACAGTTGATCTGATTTCCTAAAGGAAATTGTCCTGTCTAGGTAGAAATGTAACATTCTGTGCACATCCAGGGAGTGCAGTAATCTTTCTCTCTTGTTCTGAGGATTGGGAAAAAGGTAGGCAGATGGATGGCTTGACTCAAAGACACATTAGTTACCATCTTAGGCATAAAGGAAGAGTTGGTCCTGAAGAAAACCCTGCCTTTATGGAAGATGATGAAAGGTTCGACTGCCATTAGGGCCTGTAACAGAGACCCTTCTAGCAGAGGTAATGGTTAAAAGAAGAGCAGTCTTCTAAGTGAGGAATTTTAGAGGCATTAACTGCTGGTTCAAAGGAAGGCAAAGTCAATTTTTCAAGCACACAACTGAGGGCCAAAGGAGGTGTGTTTTTCCTCCTGTGACGCCCAACGTGAATGACACTCTTAAGGAATTGTTTCAAGAGGGGGTGTGAAAAGATTGGGGGGAGAACAGAAATGTAAGCGGAGATGGCTGAGGCATGTATTTTTATGGAGGAGTAGGAAACGCATTTATCCACTAGACTGGCCAGATACTCCAGGATGGCTGAAATGTTAGCGGAGCTTGGCCCAAGGTGGTGACTCTGGCACCAAGCAGAGAATCTTTTCCATTTGGCTGCACAAGACATCCTTGTGTTGGACTTCTGGATTCCTTTAGAACATTTTGCAACTGTTGACTTGAGTTGGTAACAGGTGTTGGGGGATAATCCAGGCTGACAGGTTCAGGGTCTGCAGATTGGGGTGCACTATCCTCCCTTTGTCTTGGGTCCAGAGGTCTACCCTCTGTAGTAACTGCCAAAGTTTTTGATTGGTGAGCTGGAGGAGAATAAAACAAACCGTGTTGCCTTGGCCAGTTTGCAGCTATCAGAATGGTCCTTGGAACCGCCTCTCATTTTTAGAGGGACTCGAGGCAAAAGAGGTGGGGGGATAAGCACAAATGAAGAGGCAAGTCCATGGGAAGGAGAAGGCATCCATTCTCCATGCTGATGCCTTTCTTGTCATGGTACAAAAAATTTCTCCAGCAAAGCACTGTCCTTGCTGGCAAAGTCATCCACCTGTGTGGGGTACCTCAACTTTGAGTTATGCTGTGGAAAATATCTCTGTATAGTTGCCACTCGTGGGGGGGTCTGTCAAGCTCATGCTGAGGTGATCTGCAAGGGTGTTTTGTACCCCTGGCAGATATTGTACTAGGAAAAGTCCCATGCAGTGTTCTGTCTCCCAGACTTGCACGGCTAGACGGAACATGGTGCAGAAGTGTGTGCTTCCTTGCCTGTTTAGGTACCACATGATTGTGGTGTCGTCAGTCTCTACTACCAGCAACCCTGATATCTATTTCTCTTTGAAGGCCAGCAGGCCTTTTAGAAACACCACAAGTTCTTTCCAATTGATGTGCCTTTTCTTGGTCTGGGAATACCACAACCCATGGGTTTGGGAATGCTTGGTATGGGCATCCCAAGCAATGTTTAAGGTGTCTGTGGTGAAGGTTTAACCATGAGGAGAGAATTTGAAGGGCAAGCCCTGATTCTGGGTGCAAGCCTGTACCCACCATGCAAGCTGTTGTTAGCAAGGTATCAGGTGTACCTTGGTGTCCAGAGGCTGCATGCTCTGGCACCACATATTCTCTAGATACCACTATGTATAGCCTGGCTAGTGGTACCATGAGGATACAGAATATGCATGGTTTGCACTGTAAGTTCTGGAAGTAGCTGGTCAAAAACCTGACCTTGTCTGGGGAAAAGGAAAGAAGGATTTTTGGGGGGAAGAGTCCAGAGTCCAGGAGTGTCCCTAGGATAACCATCAGTTTGGATGGTAGTGATGGACTTCTTTAGGTTTAGAGTGAACGGCAAGGAAGATAGGAGGTCCTGCATAAAAGTCTGGTCTTTGAGAATCTTTGACTGGTCTGAGGCCTGTATTAGGCAATTTTCCAGGCAGAGGTAAATCAGAACCCCTTTGGTCCCACATAATGCAATGGGCAGGAGGTAGGCACTTTGTGAAAACCCTTGGTGCAGTAGACAGCCCAAAGGGCAGAGCAGAGAACTGATAATGACTGGATCTTGCTCTCAAGCGAAGAAAACATCTGTGCAACTTTGAGATGCATATGTGAAGATAGGTGTCTTTTAGGTCTAAAGACACCATGAATGCCTGAGGGGCTAACATGGGGAGTTGGTTCTGCAGGGTCAACATTTTGAATTTTGATACTCTGAGAAAAAGGTTTATGTTGGCCAAGTCCTGAATAGGACACAAAGACCCTTCTTTTCTGGATACCAGGAAGAGTAGAGTAAAATCCTTTCCATTCTTTATCTTCTGGAGCTGGCTCCACTGCTGCCTGTGAACACAAAGTTTGAATTTGCTTTAGAGCCAAAGTTTTTTGACTTTACGGTACATCTGGGTATCCTGAAAATTTTAAGGGTTCTTTGAAGGTGAGTTTGTAACCATGGGCAATATTTAGAACCCACTGAGCTGAGGTAATATGGGTCCAGTTTTGATAAAAACTGGATAATCTTCTCCTAGCCGTGGGGTGGGGCTGGGAAGGGGGGATGGAAATGGAGAGTCGTAGTTGCTCTCTGGCAGGGGCAGGTGTCCTAGAATTCCCTTGTCTGTGCAAATCTGAGGTCCACTGCCTAGATCTTTGTTGCTGTGGTATATGCCTGGGAGTTCTGTCCCTCTGAAGCTTTTACCGTTTGCTCCTAGATTAGGTGGAAAAAGACCAATGTTTGTCCAGAAAATTCCTGCTGAACCTGGGGGGGGGGGGGGGGGTTGCACCTGTAGAAAGTCCTTTACTATTTGCACAGATTTTGCCTTGTCCTCCATCTTTTTGAGGACAGCTTTAGGACCAAAAATGCATGCTTTGTCAAGGGGGCATCCAGGAGATTAGCTTTTACGTGGTCTACAAGGGGATGCTCCCTAAGCCAAGTGTGCTTGCTGATCACTGCTAGTGACAGCTGCCCTGCAGGTGGCCTCCATGGCATCATATCAGCAGTAATGGGAGTGTTTTGCCACATGAAAACTGGAGTGGCACAGGTCTGATGTTCCTTAGAAAGGTTTTTACCCTCTAGACCGGAGAGCTTTTGTTTTATTTGGCCAAATGTGGTCGACTGATATTTCATCATATGAAACCGACAATGGAGGGCCCCTCATGGTGAGGATAGCCGAAGTGTATACTTTCTTTCCAAATCAAGCACCCTAATTTGTCAGTGGGTAAAAGGTTCTTAGAGGTACTGGTATTGGACCCCTTAGAGTCAGGGGTGACCACTTCAGGGTCAGCAGTTGGGTTTAAACAGTAAAAATCTGTAAAAATGGTCAGGCTTTCTGGGTATAGGAGGGAGCGAGTCTGGTTTTAAGGAAACATCCTGGAAAACATCTTCCACTGTTCCCAGGATAGGTAGGATTGCTAGGGATTTGTACTCCGGGAGGTCAAAGAAATCTCTAATTCTCCTTTTGGCATGTGGATATTCTTTTGCTTCCCACTGGAAATGTTGTCTCATAGCATGAAGAGTCTCTCCAAAGGTGAGGTCTTCAGGAGGACAGGCAAATGGGAGAATTCCCACTGAATCAGATTCTTCATAAGAGGTGCAAGTGGGGCCTTCCTCAGATGCAGAATTCTCCAAATCAGACTTTTCTTCAGAATGCAGTGGGTCCAGAAGAATTTGGGGTGGGTGTCTTTTCCCTGGGGTGATATCCCCTGAAGTCTGTCTAGACCTTAAAATGTTAATGAGGTCTTCAGCCAATCTGATCAAATCCTGTCGGTGTCCCTAAAACTGGGAGCCAATAGGCCTAGGCATACACCCAGCCATAATCTCTTTCTTTGGTGTGGGTTTGGTCTTTGGCCTAGGAGCAATAGACACCCTGGCGCCTGACTCTTTAGTTTGTAGATGCACTGGAATGGCCCTTGAACAAGAAGAGTCCCCGGTTGGCAGTCGCTCATCAGAAACCAAGGCCAGCTGAGTGGTCCTGGACTCTACCAAGAAGCTGTAGAAGGAGAAGGGACTGAAGGCATGTCCAACTCCAAATGGGGCTCGACAGAGGTCTGGGTCAGTAAATCAATGGTTGAAGGGGGCTGCAAAAGCCCCTCACCTTCCCAAACAAATCAAAAGTCAATGGAGAACATTGACATCTGTGCAGTGACAGAGACCTGGTTCAAAGCTCCAGAGAGCACCCCTGCATGACCAGGCTAAAATTTATACCACACCTTTCGGCCACCTAACCCAGAACGAAGCACTAAAGGCGGAGGCGTGTCCATATTCATTAAGGATATCCACACCTCCAGGCTAGTTGCACAGCATAATGCATCCGAGATTATCCAAGTGCAACTAACTCTGGGAAAGACCGCAATCCAAATTGTAGCTTGCTACAGACCCCCCACCATGCCCCAGGATTCCCACTCCTCATTTCTTGATACACTGGAAAGTATTAGGGTACAACCCAACACCCTAATAATGGGCGATTTCAACTACCACACCATTAACTGGGAAAACTACTCATGTACCAAATTTTTTGCTCAACGTTTTCTAGAATTCATAAATTCCAACGCCTTGGATCAACTTATTCACATCCCCACTAGGGGCAGCAATATCCTAGACCTGGTCATTACCAACATGGGAAACAAGTTTTCCACACCAGAGGTCAATTCCTCGTTGGTCAGATCTGACCACAAGCTAATCAGCCTAGACATCCACATCCCACCCCCAATTAGGGAAACCATCGTAAAAAACTTCTCCAAAGCCAACTTCACACTTCTTAAGACAGAAGTGGCAAACTTCATGACACCCATGCAGACAGACAATAGAGGTATGACTGCTGAATCCTACACAAATGCACTTTATAAGCACTTACACGAGTGCATGGATCATGCTATCCCTAATAGAACCAAGATGTTATCTTCCAAAAAAAGGAAGCCAAGCTGGTGGTCCTCTGCCAAACTCTACAACAGAAGAAAGAAACTGTTGCAAAAAAAAAAAAAGAGTAAAATCCCATGACTGGAGGAACTCCCTGGTCAACCTCAGTAAGAAGCTGAGATCCCTCATAAAATCCTCCAAAGCTACTTACGAAAACAAAATTGCCACTAACTCTAAAGACAACCACAAAGCATTCTATAGCTATGTCAAGAATCTCAATTGGAACACTCAGATCTGCTCGGAATTACAGCACAATGGCATTAAATATACAGAACCAACTGATATTGCCAACATCCTAGCAGATAGGTTCAGTGCTAACTTTACCCCCTTCTCACCCCCTAGAGGGCCCATCTCTATACCGGAAGAATGCAAAGTTCCCATAATCACGGCTGCACAGGTAAAAAAAAAAAACTCTCTCCAAAGCCAAGAACACAGCATCCATGGGACCCGACAATATCCCAGGCTGCATTCTACATGAACTACAGAATGAATTGGCACCCTACCAAAGTACCATGTTCAATCATAGCCTCACCTCAGGCTTTGTACCCACTGAATGACGCACCGCGACGGTTATCCCACTCCACAAAGGGGGAGCCACGACGGACCCCGAGAACTACCGCCCCATTAGCCTGACGAGCCTGGTCTGCAAGGCCATGGAACGTATCATCGTGGAACTCATAAACAAAGACATTGGTAATCTCCAAACTCTGGACCCTACTCAGTTTGGATTTGTAAAAGGCAGATCATGTCTCCTAAACCTGATTGACTTTTTTGAAGCAGTCACCAAAGCCATAGATGAGGGTAAAATGGTTCACACAGCTTATCTAGATCTCGCCAAGGCTTTAGACACCATCCCCAACTCTGGAATTATAGAGAAGCTCACTAAATTAGGTATAAATCCCTATGTCACAAGATGGGTTGCCAACTGGCTCACGGACAGAACCCACACTGTGAAAGTAGCAGATTCCAAATCTGACTTCAGACCAGTGACAAGTGGAGTACCACAGGGTTCAGTCCTGGGTCCTCTCCTGTTTGGTATCTACTGCTCTGAAGTGCAGGCTACCACAGAAGGCCTTTGGCTAACAAAGTTTGCAGATGACTGCAAACTAGGAGCCATAATCGAAACTTCTAACGATGTGGACAAACTACAAAAGGGCCTCACTGAGACAGATACCTGGTGTCAAAGCCATGGCCTGAAGCTCAATGCCAAAAAGTGTATTGTCAACCCTCTGGTAAAAACTCTGTGCCCATGAACTACCACATAGCTAGTAGTCTACTTAATGCTGAAAATGTGATGAGACCTTGGGACACTGGTGGACAGTAGTCTCTCCTTTGATAATCACATCGCCACAGTGGTCAGGAAATCCTACGTGGCTCATCTCATCACAAAAGGATTCTCATCCAGAAAAAAAGAAGTCATTGCTCCCCTCTACTCATCACTCATTATAGAGTACAATGCTCCTTTTGGTATGTACCTCACAAGACATCTACAACAACTGGAAAGACCACAGAAATACCTCACAAAAAGGATTACTGGCCTCAAACAGATGCCCTACGCAGACAGTCTCAAAAAACTACAGCTTTACTCCATCGCATATCACCTACTCAGGGGCAATCTCTGCCTAACATACAAAGCTATGTCAAACCCAGAGCTGTTGGACATGCTCCACTTAAAGAAATCCCAATCCCTCAGAGCTATACGCTCTAGGGACCTAAACCTTGTCACCACAATAAACAGAACATGCTGGAGGGATAGATTCTTGTCCCAGAGACTTCCCATACTCTGGAACAGACTACCTATCTATGTCAAACAGAGCTCATCAGCACTCTTCAAGAAAAATCTTGATGACTGGATGGGAAATGGGAGATTCACCACAGGGATCACTTCTGTGGCTCTGCTCGACAGAGGCACAGGAAACTTTTCTTGGGTGGTGAAAGCCAGGGTACATTTTTTGGCTAGGCTTATATAGACCCTAGGGCCAATAGCCTAGTACCTGCCTATGGGCCTATAAGTCAGGGGGTGAGAGTGTTGTCCATGGCTTTTGTTTCTTATCTTTTTTGCGTTTAGGTACACAGAGCTCAGAATGACCGGCAGATGCAAAAGTATGCGACTGCAGAGATTTTTGCCTCAGAAAAATAAGCTAAAAACTCTGCTCTACACCTAATAGTTCTAGTATTAAACCTAGCACAGAAACAGCAGTTAGGGACATTGTGGTCTGGGACTAAAGTTACACAAAGCGTATGGATATCTGTGTGGACTTTGTTTACCTCAGCGGAGACAATTACTATCTGATACCAGTGAAATAATAAAGAAAATAGTTCCCCAGTGGGGTACTTCTCTTTCTGATGAAGTCTCTCTGGTGCGGACTGTCCGCCACAATTTAAATCTGCTTCAACCTCCAGTGGCAAGAAAGAACTGAAGTGATGACACAAGCTGGTTACTTTTATATCGGAGTGTACTAAAGTCAGTTAAGGCGTCCAGCAGCCTAGGAGATAAAATAAGCTTCTCTGGTAGTCAGGCCATACGAGGGATTTCACAGCAGGAAATCCCAACTGTCAGGAGTGCAACAGTGAAACACAAGGAACATGAATATATATATATATATATATATATATATATATATATATACACACATACACACATCTCTAATCTAATCTATATATCTATCTATATAATCTATATATCTATCTATAATATCTATCTATAATATCTATCTAAATATCTATCTAAATATCTATCTAAATATCTATCTAAATATCTATCTAAATATCTATCTAAATATCTATCTAAATATCTATCTAAATATCTATCTATATATCTATCTATCCATATATCTATCTATATATCTATCCATATATCTATCTATATATATATATTTGCATATATGTGTGCGCGCGCGTGTATGTGTAGATAGGTATATGTATATGTGTGTGTGTGTATTTTATATATATATATATATATATATACACATATACATATATATATATATACACATATACATATATATATATATATATATATATATATATACACACACACACACACACACACACACACACACACACACACACACACGTAACAGAAAATATGAAAAAGTAGAAATATTATTCCACACAGGTAAACTAGGTATACAAATGTACGTTGACTACTAACTAACTGTAGTATTGTAGATGGTTATGTTTTCACCACTTGTGAAAGAACTGATAAAGATCCTGAAATATAAAACAGGCAACATTTGTACAAAAAATAGAGTATCAAAACATGGCAAAGTCACGTTGTACTCCAGAATAAATCACACATATGAACATTAACTACTAGTACATAGCTATATTACAAATATATGCAAGAATAAAACTAAATATTACAATGACCTACAGAGGTAATCAAACATTATCTTATACTAAGCACTGACCAGGCCAATTACTGAGTGCATCCCTTTGGGATAGATCTTGCTAAACATATCAAACAACCGGAAAGACCCCACAGGTTCCTAACTAAAAAGATCACAGGCCCTGAGCTACTAAGTTAGGCTGGAAGCTCTATCCCTTTTATTCAGTGTCTTACAGATTTTGAGGAGGAATCTGTGTTTTGCTTACTGTGCCATTAGAAACCAGATAGCCCAAGGCCACCTGTTTCTCCACAGGTTCAATATTTCCACCAATACTAAAAGCAGGAACCCAAATATTCACCAACAGGCAAATAAAACACAATGGAGGGACATGTTTATAACACAAAACTTTCCAGTCTCTAATGAATTTCCTTGCATGTTAACTCATTGCAGCTTATCTTCATATAAGCAAACTAGATGACTGCATGAATTATCCATAAATTTATTCCAGGATTGGCTCTCCTGGAAAAAGAAGGTGCAGCCTGAGGGAGGGTACTGCTGAGGCAAGAATGGTCTCGAGATTCAGTAGCCTTAGAATATCTGAATGTATGACTTTGCGATGAACTAGCCAGCTGAACAATTGTGATGTAGATAGTTTTGTTTCACAACGTGTGGATAAACGGAGATAAAGATCATGAACTGCTATCTACATTTATATCTAGGCAAGTATCAACCAGCAGATTGAGACACTACCACACATTGAAAATCAGCTTCATGCTACAAAACTGAACAGGCCAGACATGCTGAAGGACAAATGCTAGCCATATACTATAATTTTGTTTATTTCCCTGAGACAGGATACCTTAAACATGAACACTACCTCAGAAGAAATGGTAAGAATGTAGGACCGTAAGCTACACTTGTCCCTAAAACATACACATTTAAATTTATTATGACAGAAGTTTTTTTTTTTTTTTTTCTTCACTTTTTTTTTTCTTTTAAAAGTGAAAGACTGTCAAAGAAAGTGATAGCTGCACTTGAGTATTCCAGCTTGCTGTTGCTAATTTCTACAATGGTAAAATGGCAGCACTGTGAAATGGGTAAGCAGGAATATTAAAGGATGAAGGACTACTTAATGAAAGGCAATACCTTTGCTTAAGCAGTGTGAAAGTGCAGAATTAACATGGATTTCTCTTAACAGGCAGCTGATCTGCCTTTTGTATCAAAGAGCAATGATGTTCTGTAGGTTTTGCTAGATGAATGAAATCAGAGTATTCTTGGGTGCTTGAAGCAAGGAGGTCTTTTGGCCAAAGGAGCCATGATGGATAGATTTAGTTTTGGAATGAATACATTAACGGCTATTGCTCAACTAGCTTGGACTAGAAGTAAATATGAAATATCGCAGGCAGCTTTCAGTTGTAATGCACCTTTGAGGTAACTTGTTCTTCCTAAATCACAAAAGGTAAGATAGTCATCCAGACTTAATCCAGAGTCGTGTTTGTTGGCACTAGTTTAAGGTTAGCTTAAATTTCAACTCCCTTCCTGGGCTTAGTACTACTGACAGTCAGTTTGCTTTTTGTAATCCAATTCCATGCAAGAACAAAGTTTTGCAGAACTGTGTTTAAATCATTTACTGCCCTCAAGAAGTTATTACTTTGTCATCTGCAAAAAGTTTAGGTGAAGTAAAAAGCTATGATCTGCAAAGATACAATCCTGGTTGATTTAACCATACATGGCTTGGGCCCTGCCTCTACATCACTTGTTGACCTGGTCTGTACCTTCTCCCCCCAGACAGTTAGTGGTCCCAGTGGTGGGACTCAAATCCTCTGAAGGTTGCACATCTGCACACAAAGGACAGTGTCTATGGAAATTACTACTGGCCTCTTGGTTGAAAGGGTCTCCAATGTCAGGTGGCTAAAAGCACTCCTAGTAGACATTTATTTCACTTGGCTTATGACCGACTTGACAGGTCTGATTGTGCCTGCAACTGTTTGTATACTTATTTAGTCTTGTAATGACTCTTCTGCTTTATATGCGCCGTAGTGTCTTTTACTTAAGTTTGTACAGTTCTGGGCTCAATAACTCAAATTTTAATCTGAAATTCAACCCTCTGCCTCCAACAAGCATGGTGTTAACATCTGCATCCCTGAAGGAGCATGAGGTTTGGAAAAGCCAGGAATGGGAACCACCCAGTTAAGTACAAGAACCCCAAACAACCTTAAGTCTTTGTAGCCCCAAGTGCCAGAACTCCTCCTATCAAAGCAAAGTACTGTTACACAAGAAAATAACCCCAGTAGCCAAAACCTGCTCTGCCCAACCTCCCAGATGTCAGAAGAGAAGCCAGAGAAGACTGATGACTTATCTGCATTCAACAGAATAACAGTCATAGCCAACTCACCACGGAATCTTGCAAGTCACAGAAAGGAAGGCGTTTCAATGACAAAGAATAGATCCAGAGTCCCCTCTAAGAGCCATGAGATGAAATCCAGATTAAGCTATGATGAGAAGAATCGGCTTAAGCTTCTATGACTAGCAGGGAGCTGAAGTTAATGCAAGACCCTCCCCCCAAGACTGAGATGGAGCAACAGCAACCCCACACAGCACCAACTGCTGCCCTGGGGAAGGGGGGTATCATTGCAGGTTCACTGGATCTCCGTGCCCTCTAGAGAATAATTCCAACATGGTGGGAGGTCCAGAAAGGGAGACAAAGAGAAAAGCTGTCCTTCAAGCCTAAAACTACCCAAACTGCAGTAAGTTAAGCCAACCTGGGCGGGCTTAGCACCCAAAGCCATTCAAACTGACAAAATCCAGACCAGACACATACTGAAGCTAAATACCCAGGCAGTGCAGCTATCCAGATGGAAGTAGGTGGTGGCCTCAGTGAAAAAGGATCTTGGCAAAATAGAAAGGTCTTCTGAATGGGGTGACTGAAAGGTGCCCTACCACCAGAAAAGGCCTCCACAAGGACAGCCACCATGGAACACTTCAAGGAGATTGTGATGGACAACCTCCCTGTCAGAGTTCTTATTTCAGACAACATCAGGGTGGTCCTCCCATGGGGGTATGCAAAGGAGTTCTAACTCTATTGAACTTCTGCTCAAGGCAAGAATTTGAACTCCTCAGAGGCTGAAGGTCACCAGACCCATTTCCCTCCCAGAGACCAGGTTGGAAGATGTCACCTTTCCAAGAGTCCAAGTCACCATCCCCTCCCCTGACAAACTGAAAATGGGGTGCCAAAACCCAAAGGACTGATGAAAAGGTCCTGGCCCAAGGAGAAGCAGCAATGGCACTTTCTCAACTGGAAAGAAGTCAACATCCTCTATCTACTAGGCAAAGAATTCTGGGCCTGTTTTCCAGTTCCCCCAAGTGACTCCAAAGAGAACTAAATTGCTTAATCAGATGAAGAAGTCAAGTGTCTCAGAAAAATCCAGCTCCTCCTCTGACCATTAAGCATCTCTCCTACAATAGCCAAACACACTCAGCCAGAACAGTGTTTGGAACAACAAAAATTTGGCCTATGTCCAGAACATCAGATATAGAGATTCAGTTACCTAGTCACAGGGGTCTCAAGCAATGCTTTTCCATCACTTTACAGTCTTGAAAGGGGGGCAGATTACAAATTTATCATTACTGTAAACAAAATGAATACATTTCCTTCATGAAAGAGGTAGAAAGCAGACCAACATCCTTTGTGCAAAGTAAAGACAGCAAAAAAATTAGCACGGAAGAGACATGCTGTAGAGGAAATTTGCAAAGGGCTTAAGAGTAAATAATCAGTGCTTCAGGACAATGCATGTTAACAACCTTGCATGAATAAACTTCTACTAGGTTAACATAATGGTAAAAAATCCCTTGGCATACACAACAATAATTTTACTGAACTAATGATCCCTACTGAAATTAAACCAGTCACTTTATTATAAATTGATCACAGTATGACCAAACCACTGCCTGTTCTGAAATAACTTGGTTTGCTTGCTCTATCCAGCACTTTATCCAGACACAGCTGCATACTGTAATTCACTACTTGGATTTACAAATTTAAGTAAAGCTCTGATTTTCTGAAGTGGAACTCTGCTGCGTGCATCAAGCAGACCACACTTACCAGAAATCACTTCCAGTAGCAGCATCAGCTTAAGGCCATCACGGAAATCATCTTCAATACTCTCAATCTGTGTGCCCGCTTTCCGGAGATGTGAATTGCACCATGCTGTGAACGTCTGCAACAGGTAAACAAAAAATAATTACTAGGAAAGCAGTTGCTGCTACTCTTTCTTGAATTAATTCACATGTAATACATTACAAATAATCTGCAATTTGAAATGCTACAACACAAAGTAATGCAGAGTATTGTTCAGAGATAATTCATGCTTAAGTGCAAGACTTAATTTACTTCTTCCGAAATGCTCCTACTGGAATGCAAAAAAGTACTCTGATTTTTTTCAGTATCACCTCACCTCTGAAACAGTAGCACAATATCAGTACTGGATTAGAAAGCATCCCAAAATGATGCGCAGTAAGTTTACCTTTAAAATGCATGTGGGATCTTGTACAGAGTTTGATTTTGGATCTCGGCATGTTTGAATTGGTTATACACATCTATCTCATCTTCCTGTGCTGCAGAGAGAAATGGCTGACCATGTAAATGTCCTTAACTAAACTGGTATGGTAAATCCTCTGCAGTTATGCAGATCAAGCCTTTTCCAATGACAACATATAAATAAGTAGAGATTATCAGCAGCTTCAACAAATAGCTTAGATCATTGTTTCAACCCAGATTAAATGGATGGACATTACACAAGCTTAACTCTGTAGATAAGGTGAAGCTGGGACTCACCAATGCTGGTATACTATGCGACACCCGTGCCCTGGCCCAGCAATCAAGAAGCCTCAATCCTCACCACTAACACCAGTGAGGGGCATCTCATACAGGAGGAAAGGATAACAAATACACACAGTAAAGAGCACATAGAGATCACAGTCAGTCTGGGGTTAGTCGCTCCCTTGCTCTCCAGGTCCCCAATAAGGCTCCCCACTGGCACAGCTATAGGGTCCAGATCTCAGCCTAGTGGGCAAGCTAAATCCTCCAGCACCCTCTCTGTCCAACCAGTGCTTCGTGTCTCTGCCCAAGTAGCTGACACGCACACAACCTTGAGAAGCGTTTATACAAGCACACACAGACACTCCTGGGGAAGGCTGGCACGTTTTCCAGCTGTGCCCCTTTTTCCCCAGACTATATGGTAGTACCAGCTGCCACCACCCCACTAATATTTATCAGCTACTCAAAGGCCCTTAAAAAGGTGTCCAATTATTACTGTGCAATATTATTATCCAATTGATAGTATAGCCCAGGGCTAAAGCTATTGATGTGGCTTTGTACAATTTTACCAAAGGCATGCAAGTACTCTAAATAGTTTAAATTATCTCTACAAAAACAGCCACAGTTGAAAGGGTTTAAAATATTTAATAACAAGTAGTCAAAGAGTACAGAGATCACAGAGAAATACTTAAAATAATTCAGTAGTACAGTTCTGACATAACAGAAAAAACACAGTTTAATCTTTCTAGTTTCTAGTTATTTCTAACAGAAAACACAAGTCTAAGATAAACTTACATATAGAGCAAGACAGTGCTGATGAGTTGGATGGTCAAGACAAAAATGCTTAATGCTCTCCGATTCTCTCTGTTTTTAAAATCACATTCCTGGTTCACATTACATCATTCTTCACACTTTCCTGGGGTTCCCAGGCTAACAGGCTACATTCTTTAGTAAGCTCATACCAGGTCAGGAAACAAAGCCATTAAGGACATTTATGCATGCAATTTCTGGCCATTAACTCTGGCCTTAAAACAATAGCAAGAATTCCTTCATCTAGACCAGTCGGAGCAGTGTTTACATTAAAGGGTCACAACATGCTTTACTTGGTCAGTAGAGTGCACTGTTGCATTTTTTTTCAGTTCCACATGTAACACTAGTCTTACCAAGACCACAAACCTGTGGTTTACATTAATATTTACAGATGACAGAATTATCTCCAAAATTATATCTGGCTAGGCTGGCAGCCTTCACCCATCTTCACCCAATCTTCACATACTAAACAAAAATTACTAAGATACTTTACAGGCTTACCCAACCACCAACAGAATCATAATTTGAAGACCCAGCCTGCAACTTCATAAATACATTGTTACTGTCTTTTCACTTGATTCAGCCCATTGAACAAGGAGTAGGCAGAGTTTAAGCCAAATTTTCAAAAGTAGACTTTTTGAAATAAGGTGTAGAAAAATACACTATATTCGGGTTAAGATATATAATGTGCTACATTTTTAATATGCTGAAACACCCCCCGGTGTCTCCTGAAACCAAAATTTCATCACCAAACTTGTACTCTTCCACAAATTGGAAACAACTTTTGACTCTGATCTAAATTACCTTTCCGCTGACTTGGAAAACCGTGCCACAGCAAAGTGTTATCCAGGAAAAGCTATTTGCTTTCATAAACATTAGCAATCTGGAACAGATGACCAAAACAGGGTCAAGGAGAAGAAACATACTAGGTACTACACTCACAAACATCCCTGCCAGCTGTGCTTATCTAAAAGTACCCCAATTCCAGTTTTCACTCCTGACCATGTTGTCATGATGTTCTTCAAATACACCAAACAATCCTAATGATTTTTTCAAATAGAAACTAGGATTCACTGAACAATTATCCTGCACCAGTCAGCTAGGACCATATATAATCCCCTCCACCCTTGTAACCTACTAGTGAGTTAGCTGTGGCACTCAGTTTTTTAAAAACATCTGTACCATTAAATTCATTCTTATAAGGCATACAATGGAAAATTATACAATACTCAATGGAGGAATTATAAAACCAACACATTTTAAGCGAAAGGAAAACAGAGTATAAACCATTCAAACGTTATACAACCCATCATAACATTACGGTGATCTCTATCCAAGAAATCACTACACTAAAACAATGAAAAGTAAAGTTATTTCAGTCAAGTTGAAACATGCCATTAGGATGGGTGATAAAAAGCCTTCTATAACCACTGGCAAAAAAAGAAAAAGGAAAGAAAGAATGTAATATGCTAAAAGAAAACGGTGTCACTATAAGAGACTCAACACAAAGCAAATACACTAGCATAAAGATTTGGAGCAAATTTCAGTCCCCATACGGAAACCCTGTTCATGCTTCCTCCAGCAACATGACCCCAAGTAAAATTACATTTACAATGTTCATCCCTGCCTTCAGAAAGGACAGAAAAGTACAGTTTTGTACCTACCATAAATGTAGATGTCCGATAGGTATGCATCTGCAGTCCTAACATATGGGTTGTCCTGCCTCAGGCAGCCCTTCGGTCGGCCAGATTCCAAAGTCTGGGTCTGGCCTCGGCTGATGTCGCACTCCACCCGACGTCATAGCTGCTGCGGTATAAAGGCATCAGCCGACGCCATTTTCCTCAGTGTTTCTTGCCCCAGATGGCAGCACAAAAAATATATATATATATATATATATATATATATATATATATATATATATATATATATATATAAAAACAAATACACCATAATAATTTCCCCCAGCTAGCTAAAGGAGGGGTAAGTACCCTAGGAATACCACAGAGGGGAAGGAGGGTGGGTAATCCTGACTGCAGATGCATACCTATCGGACATCTACATTTATGGTAGGTACAAAACTGTACTATGTCCTTCAAGGATGCATCTGCAGTCCTAACATATGGGTAGAATACCATAGCCAAACTGGGGGAGGAGGCACTAAGATAAAGATGGTGTAGTCAAAATCCCTTGCAACACAGCAGTTGCAAAACCTGCTCGGGATCTGGAGTATAAAGGAAGGTTATAATGCTTGGCAAATGTATGCACGGAGCTCCAAGTAGTAGCTTCTAAAATGTCTTTGGTAGCCACTCCTCGTAGGAAAGCTGTAGTGGTGGCTGTAGCTCTTGTGGAATGAGGTCTGATATTTTCAGGAGTTGTCTTTCCATGAAAAGAGTAGCAAAATCGTATGCAATTTCCTATCCATTTTGAGATTGTCTGTTTTGAAATTGCTTTTCCTTGCATTCCTGTTGCACATGCCACCAAACGTTGGTCAGTTTTTCTGTTGGTCTTAGTTCTGTCCAGGTAGTAGCGTAATTGTCTGTGCACATCCAAGGTATGTAGCAGTCTTTCCCCCCTGTTCTGTGGGTTGGGGAAGAATGTAGGTAAATGAATTGCTTGGTTCAATGATACTCTGGAGACCACTTTTGGCATAAAGGTAGGGTTGGTCCTCAGAGACACTCTATCCTGATGGAAGATAAGGAAGGGCTGTACTGCCATTAATGCCTGTAATTCAGATACCCTTCTTGCTGAAGTAATTGCTAGCAGGAAAGCAGTTTTCCAAGACAAGAACTGTAAATCTGCTGTTGCTGCCGGTTCAAAAGGGGGAAGTGTTAGCTTTTCCAGCACAAAGTTGAGATCCCATGTAGGTAAAGGTGGTTTCCTTGGAGGCTTTACATTTTTGATTCCTCTCAAGAACTGTCTGAGTAGAGGATGAGAGAAGACAGGAGGATCCATGTTGTATTCTGCTGAGATTGCTGATGCATGGATCTTAATGGAGGAGTAGGACAGGCCATTGTGGAACAGCTCTGCTAAGTATTCCAGGATGTGTGCTATGTTTGCCAGTGAGACATTTTCCCCCTTTGCTGCACTCCACATGAGATCTCTTTTCCATTTGGCTGAATAAGTTTTCCTTGTGGAGGGTCTGCGAGCCTCCAGGATAATGTCCTTAACCCTCTGAGATAAATCTGGGTTATTTTGTCTTATGCAATATTCCAAGCAGCTAGCTGCAGTGTTTTCAAGTTTGGATGTAGGATCCTGTAGTTGTTCTGTGTTAGGAGTAAGGGACATAGAGGTAGAGGCCATGCGTGTGTCCGAGACATGCTTCTCAGCAGCGGGTACCAATGTTGCCGTCTGGAGCTATCAGGATTACCCTTGGCTGATCCTCTTTGATCTTCAGTAGGACTTTGTACATCAAAGGAAGAGGTGGGAATGCATATGCTGTCAGGTTTTTCCAGCTGAAGGAAAGGGAGTCCACCCTCCAAGCAAGTGGGTGGTATGCTCTTGTGCAGAATTTCTTCAATTGGTGGTTGTGTGTGGAGGCGAACAGGTCTATCTCTGGTAGTCCCCATTGCTTTGTTATGGTTTTGAAGATATCTGGATGCAGCATCCATTCGTGAGCATCCGTGGTAGTTCTGCTTAAGGTGTCTGCTAGTGAATTTTCTTTTCCTGGTACAAATCTGGCCTGGAGTTGAATGTTGAGATTCAGGGCCACATTCCACAGGTCCATTGCCATCCGGCATAGAGGATATGATTGTGTACCTCCCTGTTTGTTGATGTACCACATGACTGTGGTATTGTCTGTCCTTATCAGCAAGTGACCTTGTTGAAGGAATGGTCGGAATGCTTGGATTGCATGTTTCACTGCCAGCATCTCCTTTAGATTTGTGTGTAGATTCAGCTGGCCTTGGGTCCATAGGCCTTGTATGCACTTGTCCACCATGTGTGCCCCCCAGCCTAGGTCTGAGGCGTCCGTGGTGATAGTCTGGATTGGATGAGGTTTGTGGAAAGGCAGTCCTCTGTTCAACCGACAGGCCTGAGCCCACCACTGGAATTCTTGCTTCAGGCATGGAATTATTGGAATCAGGGCTTCTAGACTGTGCTTGTGTTGAGACCATATATTCCTTAGGTACCATTGCAACTTTCTCATATGCAGTCTGGCATGCGGAATCAATATTATGCAGGATGCCATGTAACCCAGGGCTTGCAGTAAGCTGAGTTTGTGTTGTTAATGTCATGAAATATACTGGGAGTTGTTTTTGTTTTTCTTCTGTGAGAAAAGCCATCTGAGTTGATGTGTCCAATTCTGCACCCAAGAACGTTATCCTTTGGGATGGTACTAGTCTTGATTTTTGCATGTTGACTGTGTATCCCAAGGCTTGCAACAATTGTATGACCTTTTCCAAATCTTTTGTCAATTTTGCCTTGTTGTCCGCTTGTATTAGGCAGTCATCCAGGTATGGGTAAATTTGAATTCCCTGAAGCCTGCAATGAGCAATTACTGATGTCAGGCATTTCGTGAATACTCTGGGCGCAGTAGATAAGCCAAAGGGCAATGCTGAGAATTGATAATGCTCTGATCCTGCAAGAAATCTGAGGTGTCTTCTGCAATCTGGTCGTATAGGGATGTGCAGGTATGCCTCCTTGAGATCTAGAGTCACCAGCCAAGACTCCTTGCCCAGCATGGGAGGAAGTTGCTGGAGGGTCAGCATTTTGAATTTTGGAACAATGAGGTATGTGTTCAGAGCGGACAAGTCGAGAATAGGTCTCCATTGATTTTCTTTTCTTGGTACAAGGAAAAGCCTGGAGTAAAATCCTTGGCCTTGTTCCATAGGCGGTACCTTTTCTATAGCTCTCATCCTTAGTAAGTTGTTGATTTGTCTTAGAGCGTCTGTTTTTTGGCTTGGTGGTAGGTTTGGCATTCCTCTCTTTTGGTAGAGTGTGGAAGTGAAACCTGTAGCCTTTGTCTATTGTTTGTAAAGTCCATTTGTCTCCTGTAATGTAATGCCAGTTGTGGGAGAATAAAGCTAGTTTTCCGCCCAAGGGTGCTTCCAGTTGTTCCCTGGTAGGCGGAATCAGAGCCAAGTCATTGTGTCTGTCCAGTGGAAGTGGTTGTAGTTGAATCTGTGGCAGTACTTCTCTGATTGGTAGGTTGCCACTGACGCCCCTGTAGGCACCCCTGGACTGCCCTCTGCCTCTTGGGCGTCTATTTCTGCCTCTCTGTGCTCTAGAGGTGTCTGGAAAGGACCAATTCTTCGAAGGCCAATTTCTGCTAAACCTCGGAGGTTGGACCTGTAAGAAATCCTTGACTGTTTGGACAGATTTAGCTTTTTCCTCCACCTTCTTTAGAACCTCCTGTGCAGGGGAGCCAAACAAACTTTGTTTCTCCATAGGGGCATCTAGGAGTTTTGACTTAACATGGTCTGGTAAGGATTGTTCTTTTAACCAAGCATGCCTTCGAATCACTGTTCCAGTCATAGCTGATCTAAAGGAAGCCTCCAGTGCATCATAGCCACATTTTAAAAAATGGTTACTGACCTGCTGAGAGTTATGTACCAATTCCTGAAGGGACTTGCGGTCTATAGGCTCAGGGGAGGACAGTTTTTTATTTAGCTGGTCTAACAAAAATTCCTGGTACTGAATCATGTGGAATTGACAGTTTAAGGCCCTGGCCGAAAGAGTAGCAGAAGTATAAACCTTTTTCCCCATCTCTCTAATGCTCTAGATTCCCTTTCAGAGGGGAGAGGATTTTTGGCAGAGGCAGCTGCCACCGCCTTAGGGCCCTGTGAAATGGTTTCAGGGTCTGCCACAGGAGCCTTATACAAATGGTAGTGTGTGTCCGGGACCCTGTAATATCTGTCAGGCTTGGCAGGGGCCAGAGGAAGAGAATCAGGGGCAGTACAGGCATCATTATATGAATCATCAACAACTGTTAGTACTGGAGGAATGGCTAAAGGCCTATGCTGTGGTAAGTGTAAAAATGTCCTTAGCAGTTTCCTTGAATCTGAAAAATCCTGGCCCTGCCATTGAAAGTTTTCCCTCATAGCATGTAAGGTTTCCCCAAAAGAAAATTCTTCAGGAGGAGAAGCAGAAGGAATGGAATCTGCTGCATCAGAATCCTCATAAGGAGAATATGGGCCTTCCTGAGGGTCTGAGACATCTGAGTCATCCGAGGAACTGTCTGTGGAAACAGGTTTGGGGGGGTTCAGTCCTAGGCCTCTTCTCTGGAGGGGGTTGAGAGGCCCTGTCTGGGTGAGGTTGGGATCCCCTGAACAAAGAAATGAGATCCTCAGCCAGGCTGAGCATTTGAGAACTAGAGGTAGGCCTGTGTGAAGGTATTTTAGCAGGTAAGGCCTTAGAAGATTTAGCTGCTTTAGCCCTGGCAAAAGCCTTGATAGACATGGATGCAGGGGGTCTAGCAGCCCCCACGTGCAGGGGTAGATATGTCTAAAGGAATAGTATCTGATAAATCCTGGGTGCTTGCTTCTGTAGGAACAATTTCTGAAGCCGATTTAACCATGCTCTGTGAAGCCTCGGCTACCAGAGGCCTGTTTTCGGCCGAAGGAAGTACCAAGGACTCTGTTTCAGCCGAAACCGAGACACTCTCGGTTGGCCTAACCGTGGTTTCAGCCGAAACCGCGGACCGTGAGTGTCGGTCCTTTTCCTTGCGTTTTTTAACTAATTGTGCTGTCGGAGTCTCCGATGGCATTTTGTAAGCAAAAGCGGGACCAAAAAACTCCTCTGCAAACTCCGACCGACGTCTAAGCGTCCGTCGGTTGAAAGAAGCACAGGCTAAACAAGCTGATATGTCGTGGTCCGGGCCTAAACAAGGAAGGCAGTAAGAGTGGAAATCCTTATGAGGTATTTGTTTCCCACAAGTTAAACAATTATTTACTTTGTCTGACATCGGCTGAGGCAAGAAAGAGTCCCCAACGGGGTACTTAGCTTTTTAGAAGTCTTCGGTAGTAGAAATCTCTGGATCTGACCGACCGGCACTTGTGAACAGCTTCTGCTTCGGGCACCGCGCGGCAAGAAAGACTGGGGAAAATTGCGTCGGCTGATGCCTTTATACCACAGCAGCTATGACGTCGGGTGGAGTGCGACATCAGCCGAGGCCAGACCCAGACTTTGGAATCCGGCCGACCGAAGGGCTGCCTGAGGCAGGACAACCCATATGTTAGGACTGCAGATGCATCCTTGAAGGACATCACCAATTCAACAAGGAAGCCTAATTTGTAGAAAGTGTATCCTGGTATGGCTATAAGCATGTGATGAAACACTGTCACACATTTAATCAATCTTGGACACTCAGGGTTAGAAAAAGGGATTTTACCAAGATATGCAAAAGCAAAAACTACTGCAATAAATAGAATACGAACGTTGTTGAACAAATA
Organism: Protopterus annectens; assembly: GCF_019279795.1. Taxonomy (NCBI): domain Eukaryota; kingdom Metazoa; phylum Chordata; order Ceratodontiformes; family Protopteridae; genus Protopterus; species Protopterus annectens. The sequence continues at coordinate 240,190,957 of NC_056737.1, forward strand.
TGAGAATTAAGTGTGCCTACAAACAGCCCTGGATAATATTACTGATCTGAAAACAGTTGATAAAGTATTGTCAAGATGAATCAAAAAAGTGGCAAAACAAGAATACAACTTTGTATTAGAAAGAATAAACTTTAAGGAATGAAGAGTGCATAATTTATATTTTGTCTAAGGATACTTTCACATTTTTGAATCCCAGTACTATAAAGACAAAAGTGCAAACACAGACACACGTCAATCAAAAACTGTTGATATAAGAATTTAAAAATGGAAGACATTCGACATTTGTGTTTTTTTTTTTTTAAATACTGCTAACATAACTTATCTTCAGATTTGGATTGTTTTAGTTTGTTGGAAACCAGAAATGGTAAGAAAAATATAGTCCAGAAAACACTTGCATGGTATTAAGAGCCACAGTAATATCTTGTATAACTGTCAATTTATTATCTACTCTGGAAGCTTGGCAGGAGAATATTACATACAAATAAAACAGATGTCCCCAAAACGGGTCTATATTAAATTCTCGAAAGCCGACAATATCGAATCTGATATTGTTGAAACAAGAATAGCGAAACTGCAGAACATCGAACAAGTAAACGGAAATCTACGTAAGGGGAGATTTCAGTTTACTTAAATATACCAACTCAGAGACCACACTACATTGAAGTAGCAGGGGGTGCAGGGGGGCTTGCCCCCATAACTACACCATTTAGTTTTTTTTGTTTTTATTTTTCTTTTTATGAACATTCAACGTTTTAACAGTTCGATCACTAAAAGTCAACCTTTAGTGATTTGAACAGTTAAATATTCGATGTTCTAATATAGACCCCCAAAACATGTTCCAAGAAAAATGTCAACATTTCTTACAAGATATAAGAAGTGAACTAAAAGATAAAGCTGATCATCACTAAGAAGAAACTACAGCCAAAAGAATGGTTGAACAGTGTGGTTAATATTAAGTAAAATAAGATTCACATTTATACTGATCCACAACACCTGAATAAAATTAATAAAACCAGCAATACCCACTGCTTACACAAAATCTGATCACAAATATGCATACATACTAAGGTTTCTGGTAGATCATGATACATTAAATAAGCTTAAAGTTGTTAAATTTAATATGCCATTGGACCAATTTACTTAAAATTTTCTTTTGGCATTTCATCAGCACCAGATGTTTCCAAAGAGCTGCTGCGCGGTTAATTGGAAGTTTCTGTAAATTTAATTGATATGGTAGTGTTGGCTTAAACAAATGAAGCATGACTAGAGATAGAAATGTTAAATTAATAGAGCATAGGTTCAAGTTAAAAAATAAATGGCGGGTTGAGGGAACAAGTTAAGGTGTATACTTCACAGACAAGCAGTACAGGGTTGAATTCTCACCAAGGAAAATTGGCTAGGCTTAAAATAGCCTACTAGTGCAGCATAGTACTTAACTATTTAACCTATAAATGTAAAATATGCGTGAGAAGTTTGAAATATGGGCTACATTCTAGCGGAGGAAATCAAACCCAATACACACACAAGACAAAATTCAGGACGAGGAGACAAGCACATATTACAAGGATTTAAAGAAATGATGCAGTATTTTGCAAAATGTGCATTTAATTAATCTGCGATATAAATGCATCCAAGAAAATTGTTATAACAAGATATACACCACGAATGGTGCTATGAACAGGAAAATACTTTTGAAATGCATAAGTAACTAGTTACAAATGTTAAAGCATCTACACTTCAATGATACAAGTAAGCCAATTATTTTGCAGGTAGATGCCAGCCAGAGTGGTATAGGAGCTGTGATACTACAAGATGAAAGAACAGCTGGCTAACAAGTCAAAAGCATATGCAGATGCACAAGATACATACTCATACAGAAAATGAACTGTTAACCAAGTCTTTGTTGCGGCATGTTTTTTCCAAGTTAATGGAGGTGAGAAATTCTAGGAACCTGTCGGAAATTCGGGTAGAGAGAGACTACAATCATTTGCAAAGTGCATTTAGAAAGCCCTTGTACAAGGCATACCCAAAATTACAGAAGATGTTACTTAATCTAACATCTAAAAGTTAACTACAGCTCATTTTATGAACTGCATAAGAAATACGTTGAGAAGAGCATATTTACCAGAAAAACAGAGCGATACAGATTCTGTGAGAAATTTTCCAATTACTCATAACAGATGACATAACAGATGAAAAAGTAAACATTTCAGGAAGTATTGACCTTGTGTGTATTACATCGAAGGGTCAAGTCTGAGCATAAGCATGGAGAAAATAAATTCAGCTTTATCTTTTACTCAAGGAACAAACAGATTGCGTCTGGAGCTTGATATATAAAAAAAAAAAGAGAAAAACGCAAGTTATTACTGGCCAGAGTATTAGATATGCCTGCAGAATTCAATCTTTGTTGACAGCACACAGGCAAGCTGTGCATGCTCAGCAAATAAATTTTTCCTATGCTACACCTTCATCTTCTCCTAAAAATTCCCTGCCCCTCTCCTCCACGTCCAGTTTCTGACCAAACTGAATGCACCCAGAACACAGAACCAATGTACTTTTCCCAACAGTGATGGGGTATGGATGGTGGGATGGTTAATGAAGACTAAATCCTCCAAGCAGATATAACAAGTACATGAGTATATAACTTTTTTATTTGCTATGGTGACTGAGTGTTTGTTAGGCTTTAGGACAGAGTTCCCAGATGATATTACTGGCTGTGGACAGGAATAACAAACACGCCCATAATCACTGCAGTCCAAAATGAAGATGTAGATATTCAAGTAAATTTCAACTTGTATCTTGCAAATGTACTCAATGATGACCAAGATGCAGCTACACAGATGATATCTACAGATGCCTTACAAAGAATGTTGCAGAAGTTGTAACAACTCCAGCTGAACAAGCTTTACACAAGCCTGTACACTCAATCCTATACTTACTGCAGATGAAGGAGATACAAAAGGACAGCCGAGGGGCCAAACAGAACTTAGTTAACCACTGTCCAAGTTTATGTGAACTGAAGGAATCAAAGTGCTACTTAGTATTTCTGAAGGCCTTAGTACTGTCCAGCTAACATCCAAGATATACTGTGGTTGCCACTGCAATCAGTAGATGCTTTCCTTGGTTAGAATAATCTCTGCAAAAAAATAAAGTTATGTAAGATATTAGAACAAAAATTGGTTATGCAAGATATTAGAACAAAAACAGGTGCAATACTTCTCACTGTTGCAGTATTCCTTACTCTTGTGATATCCTGCCAAGGATAGCAAAATGTCCAGCCAGCATACCAAAGCCTTTACATCTTCCAGGCATTATACATCAGAGGTATGTACTACATTGCATGGCACAACATATACATGCAATGTACGAGTGCCTAATCCTCAGAACTGAAATGTGCCAGAAGAACTAGAGCAACCCCACAGGAAAGTAACATGTACAACCAGGAAAGGAGGAGGAAGAAGCAGCAGCAGGAGGAGGAAAATGAGGACAAGAGTAGGAAGACCCCTTTGGCCAAAATGAAAAAGAGTAAAGGGGGGTAAGGAGGGAGATACCATGAGAAGTAGGACATCTACTGCAATGGTAAGATCTTACTCAATTGTAGTACGTCCTTCCTTATTACTGTTACAATTTTCAACTGGGAGAGTATAAAAGCTACTGTAAAGTATGGCATGAGGAAGCTAACAGAAGAGCTCTCCATATTCCCATAAAGAAGGGTTCTGGCAAATCCCATCCCGACCATAGAAATGGCAACCAAATTGTAACATTTGGTGACAGTGTGAACAGAAGACCAATTGCAGCTTCCAGGATGAATCTAGTATCCACACCCTTTGAAAAAAAAAAACTGAAAAAAGAAACAGCCTTAGACATCCAAAAAGAGATGGTTTGATTAGATGGTACCAAACCCAGATTTCACGACAAAGAAAACAAAAAGCTGTTCAGATTTTCTGATATTTTTTCTGTTCTCCAAATAACATATTAGCTGTTTATGTAAATCCAAGGTATGAAGAACCCTCTCACTAGGACTCTGTGAAGGGAAAAAGGAAAACAAATGGATTGTATCAAGGACAACCACCATGGGCATAAAAAAGGTCTGGTACGAAGAGACACACTGATCCTGTGAAGAAAAACAAAAAAAAAAAGGTAGAACTGCCATGAGTGTTAAGTTCAGATTGTTAGACGTAAGAGCCAACAACAATAAAAGTCTTCCAAGGACAATGTTGTAGGGAGGAAAAAACTGAAGGATGAAAAAGGGGACTGGGTCAATTTCTCAAAAACAAAAATTAAGGTCCCAAGGAGGAGGAATAGGCTTTCTTGGGGGCCCACATACGAAGGATGCCTTTTAAAAATTGCGTGACTTCAAGACTAGAAGCCAAATGTGGCTACAAAGGCAGATCACCAGAAATGGCTGACAAAAGAGCATGCCAAGCCAGAATTGAGTAACTCACAGAAAGACCATAGCAACACACAGAAAAAGGGTACAGGTCATGCTTCAGACACCAGATACAAAACCTCTTCCATTTGGTCACATAAAATGTTGTAGTAGTGGGTTTTCTGGCCTCCTGAAAAAATAAAGCAAAGCACATTCTCAGAATATTTGTGTTTAAAGGAATCCAACCCCTATCACCTGAAGTGTCAGTTGAATGGTGGGAAAGCGAGGAAGAATGAGAGATCCCTTGTCTTGTGTGAAAAGATCCATCCAGTGAGGTAACTTATGATGACTGCCCCTGGTCACATGTAATAAAATGGGGAGCCACTGCTGTCTGGTCCAAAACGGGGTCACCAGCAAGACTGGACAGAAGATCTTGGCAAATGGGGGACAAGCCAACATTGGATGGTCTGAATCCTACAACCAAGAAATAGTCCTGAGAGGGAGTCACAGACTTTGAAATGCAGTGTGAACTCTACACTGCACAAAGATCGTGAGGTGCAAATCCTGAAGCAAGAGCTGCTGAGAGGGGCTTAAATCAAAAGGTCATCCAAATAAGGAAATTCCTGAAATCCCTAAAGTCTAAAACAAAGGGAGACAGACATTTGGTAAAAACCCTCCGACCTGTAGAAAGACCAAAAGGCAAAGCAAAGAACTGATCATGAGAAGAAGAAACATGTAAAAAAAAATTCCTGAAGAGAGGATAAATATGAATATTGAGGTAAGCATCCTAAATTGCCAAGGAGATCAGAAAAGCTTGAGGAAACAAAAGGGAAAAGTGTCTAAAAGAGAACATCCTGAAAGAAGGAAACATGAGAAAGATGTTGAAAGGACGGGTCTAAAATGGGCTTGCACCCTGGAATAAATGTCTGTTCCTTGATGAAACAGGTTGGATTGTTCCCTGTACCACCAAATCCTGCAGAACCAAAGGAACAGGAGGGAGATGACACTCACAGGAGAGTCACAGGAAGCTGAGGAAGGGACTTCAAAACCATAAAATGACTTTTGGATAATGGAAAATACCTAAGCATGTGTGGCTATCTTTTGTTAAACAAGGAAAAAAAAAAAGAGTCAGCCTGAGAGACCGAGAAAACTGGGCAAGGGGTACAAGCAGCTGAATGTCAAATCAAAGGAGATTTGTCAGGGAAAGTAGTATTTTAAAATCAACACCCTGACAAGGCTGGTCTGGAAAACTCTCCTATAAGCCCCCTTACTTGTAGAAAGCAGTTTAGACTGCCTACAAACAAAAAACTGTTAGAAGGATAATTTCTCTGAAACGTAGGAACAGGAGAGACTAAGACTTGTTTTATATTCTGAATAACTTTACCCTTATCCTGAAGCATCTTGAATAATTCAGACATGGCAGTGTCAACGATATTTTGTTTTTTTAAAGCAGAATCCAATAATTTGGCCTTGATACCTTCAAAGTCTGAAGGCATAACCAAGAATACCTCCTCATGACAGATACAGATGCAACTGCTCTAAAGGGGGCATAAGCAGTATTATACTTACATTTAATAGAGCTGCGGTGGTTTTGCTGTGGTAGCATTGTTGCCTCACAGTAAGACGTTGTCCTGTTTGATTCTCAGCTAAAGCGTCTTCTGTGTGGAGACATGCGTGAATGGACATACCTTCGTTGAAGGTTGTGCATCAGGGCTGGCAACTCGGCACGTAAAAAATCTACTGCCAATCATTAGCGGACCGGAGTTCCGCTGTGGCGACCCCTAACCAGGAAAAGCCGAAAGACACAAGCCAACCAAGAAGCAGAATTAAAAATGGAAATGGCAGAAGTCTTACCCTCTGAGCAAGGCAAATCTGCCTGAATGCCGCAAGCTGGGAGAGAACAGCCAGGGCTTGTCTAGTCATATGGGTCTGGTAATTAATAGCCCTGAAGGCTAAGGTACCAGAGGTACATACTCGTTTATCATACCTGTCAATGGCACAGCTGTCCTTATCAGAAGGTAAACACTTGGCAGTAGGCAGCAACTTGTACAGTTTATCAGTGGCTACAAAAATAAAAGGATCAGAGAAAGAGCTTTAAAAACTTTACAGAGAGTGTCTAGTTTCTTAAGAGAAAAAGGTTGAGAGTCAGTGGTCTGGCCCTAAACAAGTGATGCAGTATGAATGGAAGTCTCGGTGTGGGATCAGATTTTCCCAGGCAAGACAATTGTTACATTTTTCGGACATCAGTTAGTGCAAGAAAAAAGAAAAAAAAAAAAAAAAAAAAAAGGATCCCCAATGGGGTACTTAAGCTTTAGATATTTTCAGCAGAAATTCAAACTCTGGTAGCGATCGACTGGCATACTTGTGAACTGCTTTTGCTACGGGCTCCACTGCAAGAAAGACTGATGTAACTGCGTCGGCTACCTTGCTTTATAGCACTGACGACCTGACGTCAGACTACAGGAGACAGCAGCCAATGCAGAAAAACATTGACTCTGGTATTTGGGCCGGCCGAGGGCTACCACAGCAGGGGGTAACCCACAGGTGATGACTGCAACAGTGAAACACAATGAACATCTTTACAGACCCCGTCTGGTTTCTTAAGGGAAGAAGGTTGAGAGTCAGGGGCCTGAGAAGCTACAGTGAAAGTATCCAAGAGAGCTGCCAACACTAGATGGACTGCAGAAGGCTGAAGAGAATCTATTTGCAAGAGTTCATACTATCTTTTTTGAAAATCAGAAACCCGGAAACAGTCCCACAGTGTTTCACCATAAAAACCACCATATCCCCAAAAGACCATGCCTTCATTGGAGAGTCAGGAGAAAGAGAATCTTATTCCTCATACCCCAGGGCAACAGGAGAATGGATCTCCTCACTACATTCTTCACTCCTCAGAGAAATCAGAGTCCCACGGGCATTTGGAAGGAGATGAAGACTAAGGACGAGATGATCACTGGGGATTAAAAAGCTATAAGAGCACTGCAAAGCCACAGCAATCCAGAGGTGGATCCTTAGCATCAGGGACCACACTCTTATTTTGCTGCTGCTTTTTTAAAGGAACATCAGCTATGACAAATCTAAGAAGTTCAGATCCCAGTCTAGATTCAATGAGGGTACCAAGAACCTATTTCCTAATAAGTATTTGAGGACTCCCCCTAGGCCCCTCCAAAATAGTCAGCCATGGTTCCCCCTCCACAGCTACAACAAAAGTAGGCACAACCTCAGTGGACATGCGAACAGGCAGCTCCATGTTGGCCTCCAACTGGGTCACAGCAGAAGGAGCAGACAGCAACAATGAAAGTCCTCAGGTTCTTCATTCGACCTCAGAAGCCAGTGGAAGCTGGACAGCAGCAGCAGTTCATGCCTTTTGGCTTTCTTTTTTAAGCAGTGGCCGAGACCCCAGTGGTTTACTTACCTGTAGAAGGCCCAGTAGTGGAGTCACCTCAGTGAATGGCTTGCAGACTGAACAGAGTTTGGACTGGAGGTAAAGAAGTTCTGAGGATTAGGCACTCATACCTCACCATCTGTACCTTACACCTTGCATGTGAGACATTCCTCTGATGTATGACACCCGGAAAGATGCAAAGGCTTTGGTATGCTGGACAGATTTCAACTATCCTCTGAAGGACATTCCAAGAGTAGGGAATACTGCAACAGTGATATAAGGAAGGACATTTGGAAGTTCTAACTAACATTAGACATGGTAGCAGTCTTTGACATAAAAGACAGGTTGGCCTACAAAAAAATTCCGTCGCCATGGAAAAACAGATACAAAAGCTTGACATATCCTATAACTATGAGATCCTTCTGGCTGAAGTCATAGTTACAAAGGAAAGGATCTTTCACATAGAAACTTCATATACACAGAAGTTGCTGGTTCATCTCATTCAAATGGGTTAAGAGTTATTTCTTCAAAAATGAAGTATAAATCCTATATAGAATTAGTTCCTTCACAGGAATACAGAAGATAAAAGCATCCATCAGGAAAGCTTTGCAAGCTTTAACAAAAAGATGAGAAACAAATTCTGCACAGCAAAAGTTGATATGGAAGCCAAATATACCTTTACTGACAAATAGCTTAGACTATAACCAAAAAGTTCTGACAAATACTGAAGAATCATGGAAACAGGGCTAGAAAAATAGTGTAGGTTCTCAGTCGTACACCAGACTGAAAACATTTCCATTAGTTTCCATGACTCTTACACAGTCAGAGGGTTTCCACAATAATGTTGCAGCTACCACACTTCTTGAAAAAACAGGATTCATACCTAGCAGTCAGGTTAACTTCAACGATTTGGATACATCATGCTAGAAAGATGAGACAGAGGACTCTTCTCTACAAGCATCCCGAGATAAGGTTCTAAATGTATCTTCCTGATTAGCAGACACCATACCTATCAGGGTAGAAATGGGACCGTTATGAATTTCACCATCAAAAGAAATGGGGAAAAGCAGAAAGCAACTTCCAGACTGTTCCAGCAATAAAGAACCCTTGTCTTATCCACTGAGTGGAGAAATCCGTGACTAAAAATTCCAATATCTGCCACTGGTCAGAGAAGAAAACAGACTGCAGATTAGCAATGTTTGGACAGTTGTTAGACTGCTTGTTGGTGCACCAGAAATTAATATTGAGTTGCAGAATTTGTCCACAACAGGATTTGGTTACCATCAGGAATATGTATGAAAGCCAAAAAATGGTGGGCTCAGATTGCCCACTCCCACATTTATACAGTTTCTCAACAAAAGCAGCAGGACTGGTCTCCACACTTGTTAGCATACCAGAGGACAACCACAGTTTCAGAAACAACCAATACTCCAGGAGGAAGAAGGTCATGTAAGCCCTGCAGGATCATCCAGACTTCTTGCATTTCCAGGGTGTTGAGATGCAAGGAAGAACCTATACAGACCACTTTATTTAGACTTCATCATATAATTAAGCACTTCTATAGTGACTGCGGCAGAATGTGCAGGAATGAACAAATGGCTACCACTGGGACTGTCTAACTGATACAAGCAAGGCATTCCGGGATACTTTTTTTGGATGATTAGAGTTCTCTGAAATGAGAGTTTGGTGTGCCCATTGCAGAACCCTCATGTATACTCTAATGAAAAGCACTAGAAACACTGATTGACATAAGCCCCAGAAAAAAAAAATCTGCTAATACTTGACCCTATGAAATCAAAGAAGAGGAAAACTACAATGTGATTTGCATTCTGTGCAGACAGACAAATCCAAATCTGTTTTGGTATTCAGTAAAGCTCTTATGAACAGGAGGTCATATGTGGGGTAAACTGAGACCACCTCAGACAATGGCACCCATTCAGGGAAGCAACCACAGCTGGAAATACTTATGCACAAAGACCATTTCTCATCAGCAACACTAGAAGGTAGACAGGTAAGGAAAAATTCTGTCCACCCCCCCCCCCACCCCCCAGTAGAGATCATCCACTAGTTTCAGGCATTTGAATACTCAGAAGACTGAGGTGAGGCCAAATGGCAGGGAGCAGATATACGTATGGGAGGTGAACTGCAGTATGACCATGTAAAATATTTAAGAGGATATGATCTAATAAATGCCAAAGGTCTTCCAGTATTTTTTTATATCAAAAATCTTTAATATCCCGTGTCCTTGCTGGTACACTGGGACCTCAGAAACAGCTTGTTTTATGAGGAACTGCTGCACATCCATCAGTCAGTACTTCAATAAGGGGTGGTATGTCTAGCAAGGGTCAAGACTACTATTTCAGTCAGAAATTGAATGGGATGTAGTAACTATACTTACAAAGCTTGTTCAAACCGCAAGCCACCAAATCTTTTGGCACAGAGAGAGGTGAAGAAAGAAGCTCCTTCAAGCTGTAAGAGCAAACTGGAGTGGGAGTGAGCAGTGGTGCAAAGCCCTTAAAGAAGCCATGAACTCCTAGAGACCACTGTGTGTTGTGGTCACTGGCTCATCAATGCAGCTGGAAACCAATAAGTGGAGTTGACCAGATCAAATTCTCTTCTGCTGTTACTCCATGTGGTACGTAAAAATGTCTTCCACTGGTGTCTTTGAATAACAGAAAAGGAGAACTGGGGAGAACAAAATGTCATCCTGGCAGCTGAAAGGAACTAATTTTGTCCTTAGTGCCCTAGAAACTGGTTAACTTCAGGTCCAAACAGCATAGACTTTTTAAAAAGAGTGCAACAATAAATTATACCACTTTCAAATAAGAGAGCTGGATATGTATGTCAGATCCTACTACTTGCACCATGAGGTTTTGCCTGACAGAGGAGTTTCTCTTTCACAGGTCCTTCATTCAGGTCTTCATCACTATACCAGACTTGTATAAAATACCTGCTAAAAAAAAACAGCATTTGCATCAAATTAAACAGCACAAGTAAAATGCCAGAATACACAGGTCTGCTTTTCCAACTTGACAAAAACCCTATACTCCTTAATGGATGGATGGAGAGGCTACAGCTAAGAAGTAGGCTTCCTTCTCATGGTAGCCACAAGAAACAGTCATATCTGGCTTGAGGTCTCCAAGCAGACAGCACAATCCAGCAAAGTCCTAAAGATTTTGCCCGTTTTCCTACGGCATGAAACAAAAAATGTTCATGTCACTCCATGCTGCATTTACTGCATTTCTAAGATTGTTAGCAAGGTTTCATATAGTCCTCTTTAGTAGAGAGCTCTGGAGCGGGTTTATCATATGAAAAATCTCACAGAATTTTGGGTCTTCTAGAGGGGAATACAGGCATATTAGACTGCTCATCTTCCTTATCCTCCATCACATGATCAAGAAACAAGTCATTCTAGACCACCTCTTTTTTTTCTGGACAGCCTTACATACCAAAAGACAGACATATACTAGACACCTGAGAAAGTACAGTTGTGTTCACTTGCCATAAATGTAGATGTTCGATTGTAATCACTGTTGCAGTCATCACATTTGGGTTACCTGCCTGCAGGTAGCCTTCAGTCGGCCTGAATATCAGAGTCTTGGGATTTCTGCGTCGGATGCTGTCACTTCTTCCATGACGTCAGGGGTATAAAAACATGCAGCCGACACCATTACATCAGCTTTTCTTGCCCCAAATGTCAGGAGCCCCCACAATAGAAAGCAATTACATGGTGTGGAACACCCCCAGTAGAAAGTAAATACCAATGTTATAAGATATGGCCAAACAGAAAAGAATAGGTAGAAGTATAGAGAGAAGTCAGGGGGCTGGAGTGAGGGTAACCAGGGCTGCAACAGTGAATACACTAACATCTACATTTATGGTAAGTGTACACAACTGTACTATGTTCTTCGTGTTTCACTGTTGCAGTCATCACATTTGGGTTGATTCCCAAAGCTGAGGATGGGTGGAGGCAGTCAAGAAGCATTAGGGCTGGCAAGCAGGCCCTGTAAAACTGCTGTGGCAAATCCAGCTCTGGATTTAGAAAAGATAGGCAAGTGGTAATGTTGGTGAAGGTGTGTACAGAGCTCCAGGATGTCCCTGTTAGGGACTCCCCCTGAGAAATGCTGTAGAAACTGATGTAGCCCTAGTGGAATGTGTTCTGATCCCCTGTGGGGTAGGTTCCCATGGTGTTTGCAGCAGAAATGGTTTGCTTTGAAATGGCCTTGCCCTCTGTCCCTGTAGCAAAGCTGACTAGCAGCTGGTCAGATTTCTGAAAGGTTTAGTCCTGTCCAGATAGAACCTAAGCTGCCTGTGCACATCCAGGGGGTGCAGGAGCCTTTCCCCTTTATTCTGAGGATTAGGGAAAAAGGTTGGCAAATGAATGGATTGGTTTAAAGCCACACTAGACACCACCTGGGCATAAATGATGGGTTAGTTCTGAGGGAAACCCTGCCTGCATGGAAGATAATGAAGGGTTCCACGGCCATAAGGGCCTGCAATTCAGACACTCTTCTTGCTGAAGTGATGGCTAGAAGTAAAGCTGTTTTCCAGGAGTGGAATTTTAACTCTGCTGAGGCAGCAGGTTCAAAAGGGTGGAAGCATGAGTTTTTCCATTACAAAGTTAAGGTCCCAGGCTGGAGTGGGAGCTCTCCTGGGGGGGGGGTCTTAAATTTTTGGCTCCTCTCAGGAACTGTTTGACCAGAGGATGACAGAAGAGGGGTGGCTCAGTACTATAATGAGCCGAGATGGCAGAGGCATGAATCTTAACTGAAGAGAAGAATAGGCCTTTGTGGAGCATTTCTGTTAAGTAATCTAGTATAGGAGGTAAGCTGGGCACAACTGTGTCCATTCCTTGAGACTGGCTCCAAGAACAATATCTTTTCCACTTTTCTGAATAGGAATTTCTAGTACTAGGCCTCCTTGACTCAAGGATGACATCCAGCACCTGTTTACTGAGGGTTGCCGGTGATGAGTTCAGGGCATGAGCCATGCTGGGTTCAGGGTTTGTAGCGGTGGATGCAAAATCTGGCCCTCCTGCTGGGACAAGCAGGGAGGGGGTCTGAGGCAAGTGCCATGGTGACAGTACTGTCAGACTGCGCAAAATGCTGGCGTGGCCATTCTGGTGCAATCAGGATTATTCTTTGCTTGTCCTGTTTGATCTTTAGTAGAACCTTCGAGAGGAGGGGCAGATGGGGAAAGGCATAGACAGAGGTTTTCCCATGTAAAGGACAGGGCATCTACTTTCCATGCTTGGCTGTGGGGAGTTCTGCTGCAATATTTACTCAATTGATAGTTCTGAGGGGAAGCGAAGAGGTCCACCTCTGGTGCCCCCCCCCCCCACCTGTGGATCCATTAAATTTCTGCTTAAGTCGTCTGCCAGTGAATCTAGTTTGCCTGGCAGGAATTGAGCATGCAGGTGCACTTGATTGCTCAAGGCTATGTTCCACAGAGCCATGGCTAACCTGCAGAGTGGGTAGGAATAGGTTCCCCTCTGCTTATGTACCACATAACTATGGTGTTGTCTGTCTTTATCAATAGTCGCCCTGGAAGAATAAGGCATTTGATGGCTGTCAGAGCATTCTGTACAGCTAACATTTCTTTTTGATCGATATGCATGTGCATTTGCTTTGGGCTCCATTTGCCTTGAATGCATTGTCCTGCCATGTGAGCCCCCCATGCATAGTCGGATGCATCTGTTAGGGTTTGGGGAGCAGGGGGTTGAGTGAAAGGGCGTCCTTTGTTGTGGTAGCAGGCCTCTGCCCACCAAAGGAACTCTGCCCTTAGGCAAGGAAAGATAGGAATCATTGTTTCCAGGTCCTGAGAATGTTGACACCAGAGACTTTTTAAGTACCACTGAAGTTTCCTCATGTGCAGTGTTGTATATGGAATATGGTATTTTTCTTGCAGATAGCTGGGTTTTGGTGGCCAGTAGATTGAAGTAGTTTGTCAAATAAATTTGTTTTTCTGGAGTGAGGAAGTCCAGGGTGGCTAGCCAGGTGTCCTTGGCTAGCATAGGAAGCAGCTGTTAGAGAGTAAGCATATTAAACCTTGGACCCACCAGGAAGGTGTCGAGAATAGATCCAGGAGAGGGTGCCAACAGTTTTATTTTCTGGGTACCAGAAACAGCCTGGAGTAAAAACCTTGTCCCCTTTGCTCTGCTGGGACAGGTTGAATGGCCTTGATACTGAGAAGAGAAAGTACTTGCTTTTGGGCCTCTGCCCACTGGTTTGGGGGGAGGTCTGGCCATCTGCTTGGGGTTGGCAGTGAGTGGAAGTAGAATCTGTATCCCTGGGATACAATGTTCAAGACCCATCTGTCCTGGGTGATGTACTCCCAGTTTTTTGCATGCAGGGAGAGTTTTCCTCCCAAGGGTGCAAGTACTTGGGAAAGGTTTGGAAGAGTTAAAGATAAGTCATTGCGAGACTTTACCAAAGGAAGGTGGCTTACTACTCCCTGTTTTAGAGGTGGGAGCACTCCATTGCTTAGATCTGTGCATACCTGAGACTGTAATCTTGGTGGTCTGCTGCCCCTGGGCTTGGACTGAGAAGGTCTGGGAGGGACTGGAAAGGACCAGTTTTTAGAAGGCCAATGTCTACTGAATCTAGGTGGCTGTACCTGTAGGAAACTAACAGTTTGCGTAGATTTAGCTTTTTCCTCATCTTTCTGAGGACGACTTCTGCTTTATTGCCAAACAGGCGTTCTTGGTTTAATGGTGCATCTAGTAATTTTGCTTTGACATGGTCTGGCAAAATTTGTTCCTTAAGCAAAGCATGCCTTCTAAGAACAGACCCAGTGACAGCAGCCCTGCAAGATGCTTCTAAGGCATCAAAACCACATTGCAAAGTATGTTTTCCAACTTGGTTAGCAGAATGCAATAACTCTTGTAAATCTTTATGTTCTGCACTATCAGGAATCAACATCATTTTCTGCTCAATTAGCTCCATAATATGCTGCTGATACTTTAACAAATGAAGCTGGGAATTTAAAGCCCTGATGGCAAGAGTAGCAGAGGTGTACACCTTCTTACCCCATATGTCTGAAGCCCTAGAGTCCCTGTCTGAAGGGTTAGGGTTTTTGGCTGTTGTAGCCTTAAATGCCTTTAGGTCCCTGGGAAATGGTCTCTGGATCCACAGTAGGATTCTTAAAGAGGAATTTGTGGGAGTCAGGTACTCTGCCTCCAGCTCCCAGGAAACCTGACCGGTATTACAAAGTATCAGGAGTAAGGCTGGTTTCCAAGAAGATATCGTCTACAATTTCCAGAACAGGAGGGATAGCTAGAGGTTTGTGCTGAGGCAAGTTTAAAAATTCCCAGAGTCTCTTTTTGGACTGTGGGTAGTCCTCTCACTTCCAGCGGAAATGCTCTCTAAGAGTATGCAGGGTTTCACCAAAAGAAAAATCTTCTGGTGGGGAAGCAGAGGGAATGGAATCCTCCTCATCAGAATCCTCATAGGTAGATGAGGGTATATCCTGGTAATCAGAAGGTTCACAGTCAACAAGCCCATGATCTGAAGAAAAATCACTTCTTGGTCTTTTTGAGGGGGAAGGCTGGCTTCCCCTAATTAAAGTTATAAGATCTTCAGTCATTCTAAGCATTTGTTTCTGAGGCATGTGGGCCTGAGAATGCACTTTGGTCGTCAGTTTCCTAGGTGCAGTGCGAACTCTGGGCCTGAGAAATTCAGTATTTTTGGTTTGAAATGAAGTCGTCTGTTTAATATTAAAATTAGAAGGCCTGAATACACCCTCAGAAGCCGGTGCCTGCACAGTGGCTCTGGACCCATCCAAGGTAGAGACATCCGCAGGTTCCATAGTCGAAAAAGCATCTCACGGCATACCAGACTCCAAATGGGTCTCAGTAGAGGCCTGCAAATCTGTAGAAGCAGCATCAGGGGCTGCAAAAGCGCCTCACTGACTACCAGCAGACTAGCGACTAGCTTAATGGAAGCCTCGTCAGCAGTTTTGGACCTATACGGTCTGTCTCTGTCTTTATCCTTACCTTTTTTGGAAGATCGGTAGTCAGACGGCTTATTGAAGCCATTTTGGAATACGAAGAACAAGAGCAAAAGAATTTTGCGACAAAAATAGCCTGACGACAAATAGTTCGGGTGTTGAACAAGGCACAAAACTGACCGTGTGGAACTTGTGGTCTGGGCCTAAACAAGTGATACAGTAAGAATGAAAATTTCTGTGAGGTATTTGCTTTCCACAGTCAAGACAATTATTAAATTTTTCTGAAATTGGTTAGAGCAAGAAAAAAGGATCCCCAACGGGGTACTTATCTTTTAGAAAATTTCAGGTCTGAAACTCTAAAAACGAAAATTTCAGAATGCAGCCGACCGGCACTTGCGAACTGCTTCTGCTTCGGACACTGCAGGGCAAGAAAAGCTGATATAATGGCATCGGCTGCATGTTTTATACCCCTGACGACCTGACGTCATGGAAGAAGTGACAGCATCCGACGCAGAAATCCCAAGACTCTGGTATTCAGGCTGACTGAAGGCTACCTGCAGGCAGATAACCCAAATTTGATGACTGCAACAGTGAAACATGAAGTACATCTGCTGGAGAATCATGTCATGAACCAGTGGGCAAAGTCTAAACTAGAGTCTCCAACATTAAGGTAACCAAGTGAAGGAACAGAAGGTGGACTCTATAAAGCATTTCAAACTCTGAGCAGCCTGTGCTGGCCATCCTAACTCTGACCTATGCACCAACAGGCAAGCCAACAATGGGTTCCAGGAGGATGGCTGAACATTGGAGCGGCTGATAAATGCATACAACACACAGACACAAAAGTGTGTCTATACACATATCAAATCAATCCTAAAAGCACCAGTCGCGTAATACAAGTGCAAAGAAAACCCAAATTAATAACAAAGCACTCTTTATAGAAACCACTGGAGCCAAAACTTTAGCACTCTCAGCTTTTATTGACAACACTTTTAGCCGAGGAAAATGGTTAAAGCTGTTCACTGCTTCAGAGACCCAATATTTTGTAGTATATACTAGCTATTAGATGCATCCGTAAAGCATTTTTCATATTCTTAATCACTTTTATCGTGGACAAATAATCGTACACTAATCTGTAATCACATATTTGACTAAGGTAAGTAGACAGAGCATGTTTCTGACTTACAGGGTACAGGCAGTGTCCAGGTTAAGGATGAGATCAGTTTTTTTACAGTCTGTCCATAAATCAAATTTATATGCAAGTTGAAACACGTGCATAGAACATTCTACTGTACTGCAATACAGTACAGTAGAATGTTCCATACAAAAAAAAGTTGTTTACATCTTCAGCTTCACTTCACATTTTTGTGCTGCAGGCATCATCTACGAATGCTTTCCACTCTTCTCTGAACTTTCAGACCTCTGCCAAATCTCCTGTCACCTCGAACCTATAGAGCCCCACTGACATTTTCCCATTCTACTGTACAGTGCAGTAACTGCTTTAATACTGTGTACTGTACAAGCCAGCAGTCTTGACCAATCAGATCACCAACACTGCAATGTCTTAACCAATCGTATCGCTTGTTCTCTGTAAAGGCTGAAGTAACTGCTCTAACACAATGTGCAAACAGCTTTACAAACGGGGAAAACAGGGAAAAGGAAAAAACAAAATTCATTTTAAGGTAATATTTAGGCAACTTTAAAGATTTTAATTTATTTTCACATTATTTCCGACATTGCGGCAGCCTGTTCATATCTATGGGTTGTCCACATGTCAGATGTCTGTAACCCAGGGACTGCCTGTAGTGAATTCCAAACTACTAGCATCAACATAAAGAAAAACATCTGTTGCAGAGATTGTGAAGTGTGGTCTTTAGAGGGCTTGTGCATCTTCACTGACTGATAAAGGGAAGTAGTCAAATTTGGGATAAAATAAAGGGACATAGCAGATGGCAATTTTTTAACTTTTGTGCAAGTGGCAGGCAAAAGTTACAGTTTAGCCATTATGTGACAGTTAACAAGAGAACTGTGCGTTTCTCAAACTGGAAACTGTTTACTTTTGAGAAAAAGGCATGATGGTCCATCGGACCCCTTACAGAGGTAGCATATTAAATCTATCTGTAGTAACTTAGTATCGTAAGATGATGTTGAAGTTACTACTTAGAACATACATTCTTCAAAGTGTTATTAGCAGCAGCACCATTCCCAGCATTCAGCTAGTAGTCAGCAATTATTCTTCAGATTTGTTAGTGGGGTCGAGCCTTCAGTTTGCACTGAAATGGTTATGTTCCAGTCTAGGGTAGGGCTCAAAGCCAGAGTTTAATATATATTTGTCTACTGGTGTAGTGCAAGGATCTCAACAGACCATTTACAGACACAGCCCAGTTGAACAAGATCATGTAACATACTCTTGCACTCCTAAATGTTTTGGTAATTTCTTACAAGCATATTAAATACTTACAAATGTAAGAGTATGCTAAAACATTTAGAAGACACAGAAAAAATGTTTACAAAGACAGAACGTGGAACACTTGTACCATATGCTTAGAAGTCCTTTCCAGTTAAGTTGTAGTCATCATGGATAGCATTACATGGTGGCAAAACAGTATACTGCTTTCACGTGCAAGGGAATGCACCAGTGGTCTGCAAAGTCCACCATGGGAGAAAGATCTGACCATTAATGTCTGAATGCAGAGCTAAGGAAAACTACTAACTGTCCTAGTAGCGGAAGTAGAAAACCTTGGGCAGGTTCAGGTACAGTTGTAAGTGTCCTGAGTTAAAGCATACGCCTTTCAGTGTCCAGCTATTCCACCCACCAAGCTTACATGTGGGGGCATGTATAATATACCTACTATTCACAGAAGTTTCTTCTGAAGTACTGCATGTTTTATTACAACTTATTTTATATACGCTGATACTTAAAGATGGGCACACCTCACCAATCTGCTGTTTACTAGTAACCAGAATTTTCTTTAACAAGCAGTTAAGACAAGGAACAGCATTACTATTCCTTAACAGCCATATCAATTCACATTCCACAGTTTATTAAATCTTGCATAAGTTGAAATATTTACTGCAAAAAGGCAGCAGTCTCCACTGTAACTAATGGACAGCTTTGTTGCAGAAAGGATTTAGAAATTCTGCCTGTGAGAGCAAAACAGTCAAGTTACCTGGGGATGATGAAGTATTATGGA
Organism: Protopterus annectens; assembly: GCF_019279795.1. Lineage (NCBI taxonomy): Eukaryota > Metazoa > Chordata > Ceratodontiformes > Protopteridae > Protopterus > Protopterus annectens. The sequence continues at coordinate 240,209,852 of NC_056737.1, forward strand.
AAAAAAAAAAAAAAAAAAAGTCCTGAGGGTTCCCTTCAAGATGGTCACCATAGCAACAAATTCAGTGTATCTAAGCATCCACTCAGTGCATGAAATAATCATTTTGGGAAACACAAAACAATACTGTATGATTCTTACAGTATCAGGATAATCTCAGACACAGTTTTAAAGACTTTGGCTACTAAGACAGTTAAATGTTTTCCTTACTAGCTCTGCATTCAAACATTAGTGGTCAGATCTTTCTCCCGGGTCTATTTCAGCTCACCGAAATGGCTGAAGTTCGAACACCATACGTTTGAACTTCTAACCACGAAGTACAAAAACATCGAAGTCTTTGAACAGCAATTTTTTTCCAAGGGAAAAAAATTGCTTTTCCAAAAAACACACAACACAAGGGCACCAAAAAAACAGCAATCCACACACAAACACTTAAAATCCTACATCTAACCCTACACTAAACTGTATATACACTACTATCTATGCACTTACCTTAACCCAAACCCTAAGGTCCGTCACTATCGCACACTCACCTGACCCGTGCCCTAACCCTAACTCACCTATCGTGCCCTAACCCTAACTCACCTATCCCGCCCTAACCCTAAAGTCCACACAATCGCACACTTACCTGAACCTGACCTGTAACTTCCCACCACAGTCTTGATAATCGCGAAACCACAGAAATGGCCCACCGAAAGAATTTGGTGTTCCGCAGCTTCGCGATAATCAGTGTTCGAACTTCACAGTTCTAACATCTGGTGTTCGAAAGTCAGCCATTTCAACAGACTGATATAGACCCCTTTCTCCCATGGTGCTGCTGCCAATAACACTTTGAAGAATGTATGTTCTCAGTAGTAACTTCAACATCCTCTTATGATGCTAAGTTACTACAGACAGAGTTTTACTATAATGTGCCTTAACATAGAAGATGTAGATACCTCCATTCAGGAGACATGATCACAAAACACAAGCTGCTGCCTCATCAACAGGTCCATTTCAAAGTTTACACTATCTACTGGGTGGGAGGTTGACATAATGGTTAAGGGATTTACCTTACAGACACAAGGTGCTGGGTTTAATTCTCACATGGGTAACTAGCTAGGCTTAAAATGGCCCACAATGTCAGTTAGTCTAGTACTAACCTATGAACTAGGATACAAATGGAGAAAGGAAAGAAACAGAAAACTCTTTGTTGACAGCAGTCTTCTCTTACTAATAAAGCCCTCTTACTCTGCTGAAATGTGTACAGTCCCTCAAAGAGGATAAAACACTAAAGTATTAAAGACAAAGGGGTATGTATATTAAAAATCAATCAAACTACCTAGCTGTATGGCTCATAAAACCAATGACAATAAAAGCACTTAGGAGTAAGTATAGACAGCACAGCAGAGGCAAGTGCTGTGTGGAATAAATTTTTGCCTGAAGGAGTCAAGTCAAACCAGCAGGCTCGGTCAACTGACTAAACATTAAAGACCGGCCAGAGAAGTCATGTGTTACACAGCTGTGAATGATGCACAGTTAGAAAGCAGGGACAGACCGCCTCCTATCAGACTTTAGTTTTGCAGTTCTTTAAGACCTTCTTAGGCATACTAAAAGACATCTCCACATGCAAGTAAAGATGTAATAAAGGAGAGAAACTCTTGGCCACCATGTCACACGTGGCCTATTTCAGTGGGTATATCGTACACTGGCTTTTCACACTGTACATCAGTAAAAGTAAGTAAAAATACTGAAATGTCATTTCTGATAACAGTTGAGAGAAATTATTAGATGTGGCTGTGTAAACACCACAGATAATTAACAGATCAGGGTAGCACAGAGTACCACCACTTAAGAATTGTACAGAGTGACAGTTTTTAAAAGCATCACAAAAATCAAACTTTAGGCCATGCAATCAGCATTCAACCAGGTAGTGCTTTCAAGAGTGAAAATGCGCCCATAGAGTTGACAGCCACACCTGGGTAGACAGCACTATTTCTTCTCATAAGAAGGATGTGTGTGCCTTTAAAGGCATGAGAACAGTGGCGGGGGATGCTCAGTCAGCGCACTCTGGTGGTGGGGGGGGTCCAAATGGCAGCATGCATACTGCATACACAAAAGTGTATAATGCAGGGCCAACAGATAAACTTGGTGGTATGCAGACAGATGCACTCAAGATTAACGTCTACACTGTTCTCAATCCAGAACAGAAAAAGGTTAGTCTTGGCACGGAAAGACTGGGTCGACTATTTTAAACCAGTTTTTTTTCTGTACCATAGATAGTTGTGTTAAAGCATCCATACAAAAGGGAATGATGTTTTACAAACTACTGCAAGCCGCTATCCAGGCAAAAAAGACACACACCCTTTTCCAAACCATGAGGTAATATATCACATCAACTTTCACAGGAAGTCACTGTACAATACCTGACAGGAAGATGGTGGAAACTCTATGGTTTATGTGGAGATTTTCAGAAACAATACATCTTAAGTGACTTAAAAAAACAGCCGATTCAGGCATTAGACAAGCAAGGGAAGGAGGAGTGAAAAATGAGTGCTCATGCCAAAGACTATGCAAGATCAAAGATTGTGGACATAAATGGAAATTACAAGAAACTGGCTGCTTGACAGGGTAACAAGACAAAGAAACAAAACTAAACAGGAAGTAATGTATGATTAAAGGACAGCAAGCAAAGAAAGAACAGTGTAGCATCTTTGAGGTTTCCCAGATTTCCAGAGGTGAACAAGATGAAGGAAAGATAACAGATCCCAGGAGAAAGGAGATTAGAGAGAGAACTGTATCAAGTACGTAATTACTTTGAACTTTGTAGAGACATTGTTCAGATACAGCAGTTAGCATTCTGCTTTAGCTCCATTTTTCACTAGTAATTTTAGAAACGGAGGGGATGTCTTCATCTTGTAGATAACTGGCAAGATGCTTTTTAGAAGCCTGTAATTTTTTTTGCATGTCGATCAGATAAAACAAACTGGGACCAGCAGTTTCAATTCCCACTAGCTCTGGTCAGGGATTGGCAACAAACTGGGGTAATACCAAGAGACTAAAAGTTAAAAGCGGTCATGCAATTCATTTGTGTAGGAATAAGTGATGCAGAAATTGCCTTGTGCAAGTCATTCCCTGGCCCAAGGAGTTCCGTTTTTGACAAAGTATTCACAGACAAAGAGCACAATACATAAAGGATGCCAATTACTAAACATACAGCTCTAACACACCTTGATGCAATCACTCTGTGCCAGAGAAGCACTTCACAGAATGATGCCCACCATTACCAATACTAAAGGAAGTCGTACAGATTTATATTTAACGCTAACGCACCTAAACCTTTACAGTAAGAGCTTCCCGTTGCTATACATTCTTACAGGCATCACACAGTTAAGCCCACTGCTCACAAACCTAAAGCATTACAGAGAATAATACCCATTGTTATTGAATTAAGTACACCCACTGCTCACAGCCCTAAGGCTTTACACAGAGCAGTAACTACTGCTACCCATACCAAGGAGTGTCCCCTTTTGGGATGTTGGAAATTGCCAGAAAACTCGAGAAGAGGAACACCATTTAAAAAAAAAAAAAAAAAGTGTTATAGGCCACTATTACCAACTTATAAGACAAGGTAAATGTGGTAATGACCAACATGCAAAGACAAGGAAGACCCTAGGCTATACATTGCGGTCTGCATAACAGAAACCCAAGGACCAAGGAATTTAAAGTGTTTTTTTTTTTTTTTTTGCTGAGAGGACTTTCAGCCAAGTGTCAGGATCCATTTAAAAACAGTAGGAAATATTTTTTTTAAAATATTAGGATGGGATAGACTAAGGAATGTCAGCATTAATGCAGTTTCTGTAATTACTTTTAATGCAGACACTGATGGTTCTGGAAAAAGAAAGAAAAGAGATCTCTACGTCTACGCAGTGCAGGTAGACAAGACACTATTTAAGCCACAAAGCAAGAGAGAAAGGAGCTTCTACTAAGAAACAAGAAGTGTTTGCACATCCTCATTCAAGACCATATTGTCAATATTCCAGGAAAAAATCTTAACATAAAACTTTACAAAATCCCAGAATTCCACAAAAAGACAGAAAAAATGCTTAAGATGGGTGTGGCAAAAGGAGTTAAAAGCAAGTAGAACATTCCTATAATGTTTATTTCAAAATCTGGTGGAACAAGTCTCTGTAATGGTATTAGGAAACTGAACAGCAGCATTTAAAATATTGCCAGCTACCAAATGCCAATAGTGGATTCCTAATCGCAATAAGAAATACTGGCAGATCCCACAAGCCAAAGAATAGATTGTACTTTCAACATCAGACAGCTTAATCCAGTACACTTCATTCCTTTTGAACTACATTGTGCACCTGTGACTTTTCATAGATTAATGGACAGTGTCCTAAAGCCTCATGTCAAATATGCTGCCATGTACCTAAACAATGTCATAATACACTACGTAGCACAATTCCCATTTAGCTAAGGCACAGTTTGCAATGTTTGCATTACCCTCTGAAACAAGACAGTTGGATGAATATTACCTACAAGAATAACTTGGGCATGAAAGAAAATATTTATACTATACAATAGCTATGGGGATTACTGGACCCCAGAAAGAAAAACTCAAAGGAGAGAGAAACTAGCCTATTCCAGATTAAATAAAAAGGTGGGGGAATTCTTGAGGTTAGCTGGTTACTACTGAATACATGTACCCAACTTTGCATCACAAGTACATCCCTTTACAGACGTGGACACTACAGGCAGACATCTCTTTATACAATATTGCCTTTAACTGCTTAAAAGCCATGTGTTATCTCTGGATTTAGCAGGTCTTTTATGGGTTACACTGACGTTTTACAGATAAGGCCTAGAGGCAGTGCTATCACATGTCTTTTGTGAGGAGAACACCTCATATGTTTTCGGACCCTTAAGTTACGTAGGACAGAAAAAGTATTCCTTTACCGAAATGGAATGCTTGGCAATCAAGCGGAATTCATTTCGTTTTCTGCTAGGACAGGAATTCAAGCTGGTGACAGACTAGATCCTCCTGATGTAGTTAAATCGGTAAGATGGAAATACAAAGTCGCTCAAGTGAAATGTCTCCTTGCAACCATTCAAACTACAATGCAGCATAGATCAGGCTTGAACAGACAATGCAGATGGCCTACCTAGAGCTCACTTGTGGTCTTGAAATGGAGCCGAGGGCAATGTAGCATAGTGCAGCAGATCTCAACAACTGGCACATCAAAATGAAGTGAAACTGACACAAAATATTTTTTTTTTAATTTATCCTTTCAGGAATGGGTTAGTACCACTAGGCTAGTGCCTTCTTTTCAGGGGAGACTCAAAGTGGCATTTGTACTACTAGGGAAATTTGCCCAGGGGATAGGGTAACCTCTCCTACTCTTATTAGCCGTTGGATGGTGCCAGAGGACTCCTACAGCAGCAAGGAGGAGGCATAAGGGAAGAAGCAGCATAGGGAAGGACAGAAAAGCTATGCAGAGTTTGGAGGTGAAAAGTGAGAATTTGCAGAAAATATTTGTTCAACATGGATCTTCATAATGCAAATAAAAATTTGTGTGGTGGATGTTACAAAAGAGCAGCATTTGGCTGTCTCCATGGAGCAGGAAGTAAGACACTCCATTGAAGTGGTGCACATAACAGAAATGATGTCAGGAAGGTTTGCAGATGATGTTCTGTTAAAAATAACCTAGCAGGATGATCCAGGTAACAGTTCTGCTGTTTCAAGGGGTGAGATGGCAGATAATGTTTTTGTTAAGTGCCAAGGATGGTAATGTGGGAAAGGAACCAGGTAACATGGCAGCAGAGAATGCATCACTTAAAAACGTATGCAGCAGTGACAGAAAATAAAAGCGGAAGGCAGCAACGAACTGACAAGGTGTCTGGTTTTGTGGCAGCAGATATTGAAGCAGCTAAACATTATACAGCTGTGACGGGAGGCAAAAAAGAACAACAGCAACAAACTAAGTAAACCGGTTTCTAAAAAGAAGAGAAGCCCGAATATGAGAATAAAAATAAAAAAGGACACTAAGACAGATATTCTGAATGGGGCAATTTGGTAACTGTTCTGGGTTTTAAAGCTCAAGAAGTTCGGTCTTTTATAAAATTTGGGACAAAGACTATGTGACTTAACTTTTGAAACTGATGAAAAGGACATTTATCCATGGAACAATTACTTGTTTTCTCTTAGTGACTTAAATGTTAAAAACTTTGCAGGTTAGAACTGATGAACTGGAAGGGTAGGTTAAAAAATGCACCCAGTGTCTGTGTGGAACAGTTCATAACACTGTTAAATGTAGAGATAACAGAAACTTATGGAATGGAAGGTAGAAGTTGGAAGCCATTTTGAAATGTGAAAAAAAATATATAATGTGAAGCACTTGCCAAGTGTTAAGTTATTTTTGTGGCTAGTCAGAGAGAGATATACATGCCAGCCTAATTCATGTTTCTTTGTGGGGACTTCTCATTTAAGGAGTATGACAAGGTACAATGTAACCAATGTGGGGAGAAAGGACATACTGCAAGAAGGTGTGCACGTGTAAAAAAAGGATCATTGTTGGACTGTAAACAATGAAAAAGGAGAAAGAGAAGAAAACATAGGCCGGTGGACAAGGTGAAATAGGTGAAGAAATTGTAGAAGAAAAATATGGAGGGGAAAAGTCACGAGCGTGTATGCAAAGAGAGGGGTCAGCATCACGAGAGTGTATGCAGAGAGAGGGGTCAGCAGGAGGTATTGATACGAATAATTTTTCTAGACAGTGAAAACTCTGATTCTGAGAATCATGGGTTATTTCTACATAAACCCATAAAAAATGTAATTTGGAAGAGAGTAAAAATATATAAAATTAAACATTGAAAATATTTCCCTCAAACTTAAAAAAGTAGCAAGAGTAACAACTTTATAGAGTACCTTCTGCAAATGTGAACACTACTATTTTTATTAACACTATTATTAATGCTATAAGAAGGACAGGGATACTGGAATTGAGTGCTAAATATGATGCAGATATTATTCTGTTAGAAGATGTAGGATTCCTGACAAGTGATATAATATGGAACTTGGGAAGTAAATATTGTTCTGGAGTGGCAGTGTTGTGTAAAAAGTGGAAATACATGCAACGTTGGTAAGGATAGGAAAATTAACCGTTATGGATGTGAGATGGACAGAACATTTATACAATCATAGCATTATATGTATATATAACTAGCAAGGACAGAGGCAGAATCTGTTTCATCAAATATTAGATTATGTGGTATTTAGCATGAAAATTATAATTACAGGAGACAACCACAATTTAAGGGGAAAATATAAAAAGAAAGGGAAAGATGTATAAAAAAAAAAAAAAAAAAAAAAAAAAATGAATGAAGTGAAAATGTGGTAAATTAACAGTATGGAACAAGTCAATAGCCTTAAAGAAAGGGGGCACTCAGATCTGAAATTGATTTTGTATTTTCGGAAGGCTTGGGGTAGCAGATGGTGATACAGTTGTGCCAGTTTTTTTTTGACCATTTAGCAATATGGATGGAAGAAATTGAGTATATTTAAATAGGAAACGGAATAAAAAGAATAAATAAGATTATGGGATGAAACTGCAGAGTAGGAAATATTGTAATTATGGAAGGATTGTATGACCATGAAGGACTTCTATAAAAACTCGTCTGAATGGTGGACTGAATTTAGAAAAAGTCCCTGTCCCCCCCACGACAGGATGATGCAAGAAAGGAAGAGAAAGTGAAACACAAGAATATATACAGAAATGTATTAAGGAATTTAGAAAATAACGCAGAGAGTATTATGATGCAGAAAAAGAACAATACAAAAGAAAGAAACAATTAAGGCATTACTGCTTAGGCAAAAATATTACTTAAAAGGGAGAAGGGAGGAGGTATCTGCATATTTGGATAAGACAGTAAAGAAAGATAACAGCATAATGAGGGAAATGAAAAATGTGAAAGAAGAGTTAAAAAAAACAAGAGTAAATCATGAATATTGTAGAACAGCATTTGGAAAATATGTGCAAGAGTAATTCAGAGAAAATGTAAAGTTAAAAAAAAAATCCCAGAAAGAGTTGAGGGAAAGTTTGAAAAGAAAAGAAGCTACTATTAGTGAACTGGATGAAGTACTTAGGAAAGTAAATGTTGATTTAGTATCAGGTCCAGATGGTATAAGGTATGGAATTACAAGAAAGTAATGCATTGGCAAATACAGTAGTTTGTAAATGTACTGAATAAATGGTTGAAGGAAGGGTTTGTTTGTGAAAGGGTATGTATATCAAGGTATTAAAATTTATATGGAAGAAAGATAAAAAAGAATGAAATAAAAAATGGAGAACCATCGCACTAAACATAGAATATACAATTTTAAGGAAACAGATTATAAAATAATATAGAGGAGAATGGAAGAAGGAAGGATAAGGGATATTACTGAAGAGATGTCAAGAATTGTTATCTGTTGTGATATAAATTGTGGATATGTAAAAAGGGGGATGTGAAACCTATGGTAGGTGATATTATCAAGGCATCAGAGAGTAGGACATGATGGAAATTATGGAGAAGTATGGAATAGGTAATAGAAATAGGAATGTGTCCATGTCAGCATATCAAAATAGAGAGTGATAATGTTAGTGAATGAGTGGGTGAGTAAAGAAATTAACATGAAGTGTGGTACAACACAAGGATGCACAATTAGTGGAATATGTACTTGTAAAGAATGTGATGGAGAATAAAATGGTTTATAAAATGAAGGATACAAAAGGAGGTGCTGATTCCAGCAGGTTTGACATATGTAGACAATATAGTTGCGCTGCTAACACCAAAACATGAATGAGGAAAGTGCTGGTTTGTCTGCATGGATGTTTAAAGGAAATGGGAATGACCTTGAATAAATATAAAATTAAGGGTTTGGGTGATGTGGTGATAATTGGGGATGGGTATTTTTCAATGAATGCTTTGCTAGGGATAACATTTGGGGAAAATAATGTAACTGTGATACAATGGGAAGGTTTGATAAAAAAAATAAATAAATATGTTGTTTGTGGAGGTGGCATCAATTAGCATTCATAAAAAGGTTTATCTGGTGAATTCTGCATTAATGTGAAAAAAAGCATACAAGTCAGATGTTTATATGATCCCACAAAAATACGAAAAGGAAATTGTGCATTTGGTGTTCTCCTTCATATGGGGTTCAAGATTAAACCCAGTAAAATAAGGTATGTTGGATAAGAGTCAAGATGACAGGGAATGAAGGTTACTAAATTCATTACTTTAATATTTTATACAAGTTTAAAGAAGGAGAATAAATTGGATAAAGGAAGAGAAGAAATTAATACTGAAAGGGTTTTAACACAAGTACAAAACTTGTTGAGACACGAATAAGACAAAGAATGTATAAAGAAATTCAAAATTAAAGAAAAAATACTAATGTAGACAAAAACTGATGTAAAAAAGATAAGGATGCAGTACAATAATATGATGAAACAGTATTATGTAAATGCATGGGAAAATTTGTCAGAAGGGATTAAAGCGACTGAAGTTACAAAAAATCGTGCAAGTTATCAGTAAAGGGGAATATGCTAGATAAAAAGACAGCTGAACGAGTGTATATTTTGTGAAGAGGAAGAGATTCTTTTGAAATTAAAAAAAAAAGTAGAGAAACATTGGAAACTGTGTGAAGAAAAACATTTTGAGACTATTAATACATATAAATACAATTATATATGGATATTAAAAGAACAAGAAGAAGAAACATGTGAAAGTATGCAATATGTTTTTTTTTTTTTTTTGAATGAAAGACAATGAAATTTTGTTTAATGGGAAATGGATTTTGGCAGATACACTGCAAAAATTAGATTATGGTTGTGGAAGGAGTGGTAGGCAATTATAAAAGAACAATGAGGATGTCAAAAGAAATGATAAATAGTTAAAATAGATATCTCTTTCTGTGTGTGTATATATATATATATATATATATATATATATATATATATATATATATGCGCCTATGTAAATATGTAAATAATGCATGTTTTATGTCGTGTAAAATAAATGAACCCTACTCTTTTCGATAGTTGCTGTGGGACTTTTTACATTCACTTAAGCAGACAGTACTTCCATTAAACATCTCATCTGAAAGACAGTACACTCAGAAGTTCAGCATACCCTAATGCTGCACTGAAGTATCAGCAATCCAACCACCTGGGGGTAGGAACAGGAAACACAGCCTTCCACGTTTAAAGCAGCAAAGGTGAGTGTGCTACATGCTGAGTGTGAGTAAAAGTATTGTAAAAACTTTATATAAAACTGTTGTGGTAAATTTTTATAAATAAAACTGGCACTCAAGTATGCCTTTAAAAAAGCATCAACCTTGCTGTACATTTTGCTTAGGTTCTCAGAGGTTTGTTAGTTAATGCAGCCAATCAGTAGTGTTTAAAAAAGAGGGATAAAGCCAGGCAACTGAGAGTCATTTGCCTTTCCTAGGGAGGAATCTGTGCCCAGAACAGCAATTCTAGGTGACACACTTCACAGTAAAGACAGACCTGGAGGAAGGCGCAAGAAAAAAAGAAAAATTGGACATCCTTCTTGCCATAAGAAAACTAGGAGAAAGAGCTGTTGGGTTCAGACTTACTAAGACAGACCATGTCCCTGCACAATGAAATTATGCTTAAAAAGTACCTCAGGTGTTTTATCATTCCACCACTATTTGCAAAAAACCTGCATTTTTTGTTCATATTCAGTAAAATCATTTTCTTTATACACTCGTGGTCTCTGCTGTATTGTATATTCCACTGTCCATATGTATGTGCACATGCGCAAATTACATATTTACATACATATGGAATTAATGACATTCAGCAAATTGACATCGGGTTGATGTGCTTAACCCAATACCTCTGAAGCATGAATGTTACCCATATGCACATAAGTTACCATTCAGAACATTCTATAGCAAAATAAGTCTCCCCGCACCTCCACACACCCCCAACTTAAGATTATATATATATATATATATATATATATATATATATATATATATATATATATATATATATATATATATATATATATATACACACATATACACACACACACATATATACACACACACACATATATACACATATACACACACACATATATATATATATATATATATATATATATATATATATATATATATATATATATCACATACACACCAACTCTGAGATCATGAGAGATATATTGATAAACACGAGCATACACGTACACACACACACACGTACACACACACACACGTACACACACACACACGTACACACACACACACACGTACACACACACACACACACGTACACACGCACACACGTACACACGTACACACACACGTACACACACACACACGTACACACACACACACGTACACACAATTCGTACCATGGTGAAGCAAATTAAATATGTAGTTAAGGTGTGAGGCAGGGAGCAATGCTAAAAAGACTGACGCGCTCCTTGATTTTATCAGTCGCCTTGCTGGAAGTACTCAGTTTTATAACAGTTTTATAACATCTTACTGAGGCAGACTATGCATGTCAAAAATTGTTAATAAGTAAGATTATGAAGGTTTAGTGCATCTACACCAACAGTTAAGAAAAAAAAGAAGAAATTTACATAACAATCACAAACAAATGCATTTTGCACTCCAGTTTTGTGTATTCTAAAGGCCGATTTGATACAAAGAAAGTTTGGGTTTATCTATCTATTTTTTTTTCACCCATAACCATAAACAAGGCCTTGAAGCAGCCCTGGGTTAGGGGGCTATAGAAAGGTAGTTGGTCTAGAGCATGGTTTGGGGAAGGCAAAGCACTATCCAACTGCTGACCATTATCCAGGGCAAGGGTGGAAAAAAAAAAAAAAAACCTGGATTAAAAGTACATTTTTACAAGTTTTAAAATATCATTACCAATTAAGAGTGCACAATTTTCACTACATTGTCAGATTGGACAAGTTTTAAGCTGGACATTAACTTAAATGCAACCAAATTCAAAGTGACACTAAAATTAACAAGAACAAATTTGTAAAGGTCTACCATTACTTATTTATTTATTTGGGAGAGCAGGATTAGACAAAGTGCTTGGTGGGAGTACAGTTTAGTTTCCCTCCCTTTGAAAAGGATAAGTGTGCCTTATACCTTTTTGACATCAGTCAACTACACTCATGATTAATATGGTACAAGGAAACACAAGACAACAGTTTTATTTTACAGCACATAAAACGTCTATAAATATGCAGTTACAGAGTTTTACATCACAGTTGTACTATGAAGTTGTAAAAAAACGCAAGCAATTCAAGCATAATGAGGCCTGGTGTCTGTCTAAATCAGTCTCTGAAAGTGTGTGTGTGTGTGTGTGTGTGTGTGTGTGTGTTTAGAGGGACAATTTACTAAATTTGTGATAGCGCCAAAATGCTAACAAGCATGTTAGAACTTTCCTTGTAATAACTCAATGAAACATTTATATATGTTGTAGAATCGAGCATGTTATAAGGCTTCAAGGATTTTTCAATTCATTATGTATGGCTACCCATTCTGTACATTTCTTTACAAAGACTTTTTATTCCCACAATTTACCAAGTAGAAATTAATTATTTTTTCTCTGGGGGAAAATTGTTACTACAATTTATTCCTTTATTTAAATGTGGTAACCAGTTAAATTAACTGGTTCAATGACCCTTTAAAGCCGTGACCCAATCTGCTAAGGCAGGCCAACAGTAAGTGATAAACACCGCAGAATGTGACAAGTAAATGCAATACATTCAGAAATGCAGTTATTTAATTTGACAAATAGACTAAACAGGCCTGCTGAATCTAACTTTGTTTATATGCTTGCTGTTTGTTTGCTTGTTATTTCCCTGGAACGCTAATTCCACCTAATACGCGGCTTCTCAGCACTTCTGTGGATCACTAGTGATATCTGCATTGCTTACTGTACTTATTTCCTTGTTTCACTTGAAAGAAAGTTACTGTTTGTCGTTTTTGCATTTAAGTTACCTGTAACACATTGCACTTAAGTTACCTGGCACTTGCTCACTAAAGCAATTATATGTCAGCACTAAAAATTAAAAGCACTACACCCTCACTCCCCACTGGCCCTGGTTTTCAATTATTAAGGAATTCCCAATATTATTCTAGCATGTCCAAAGGTCAGTTGTCAATCTCCTCTCCGGTCCAGCTGGTGAATCTGGGAATCTTGAGGCAATGTTACAACTGCCTCATGTACACAGACAACCCTCTCCTCCTCCCAACAAATTCCAACACATGAGAGATGCAACCATATAGCCAAATTGGAGGCTAAGCTCTCTCAACTCAGTACTGGCATAACCAGTCAGGAGGAGAAGGAAACCACACTCACTACAATTCCAGTCTCACATAGACCTGCCACGACAGCAAACCAAACACATAATCACACAAAAACATACTCGGAGGCTCTAAATAAAGATCTGCCGAAGCAGCAGAGACCTTCAAAGCAAACACCCAAGTAGCCGCTACCCCAAAACAAAACACGTGCAACACATCTCACAAAGCCAGTGTGCCAAACAGTCACAGCCCTTAAGACTAAACAACACACCTGATACACTTGTAATAGGTGACTATCACCAGGCACACTGACGTCCCGCTCACCAGGCTGAACAAGGAGAGGGTCACGGTGAGCAGCCTGTCAGGCGCTAGGATCCGCCACATAACACAAGCACTCAGGTCACTCCAAGGCAAGTACAAATATGACTGTCATTGTCCATGCTGGTGTGAATGACCTGAGACGTACCTCCCTGGACTACATGAAAAGAGACATAAAAGAGCTCTCTGAGCATGTAGCCCAGGCCAGTATGACCCTGACCTTGAGTAGCATCTTACCCTCACCAAGAATGATGCCACAATATGAAGACAAGATGATCAATTTCAACAATTGGCTTAAGTACTGGTGTCATTCAAAGGGGATCCAATGCCTGTCAGCTTGGGATGATATGCTCGACAAGCCACGATGCTTCGCTAGGGACGGCTTGCACCCGTCACCCCTGGGCTTTCGGATATTGGCAAAGGCCAATGCTACTCAACGCCAGAAGTCTAAACCTCAAGATGCATGCACTCGAAACTCTCCTTAGCATGGAGAACATCGATATCTGTGCAGTAACAGAAACCTGGTTCAGGGCTCCCGAGAGCACCCCAGCACTACCAGGTTATACCTCATACCATGCTTTTCGGCCCCAAAACTTGGACCGAACCACAAAAGGAGGGGGAGTATCGATATTCAAAGATACCCACACCTCCAGGTTTGTGGCAAAGCACGAAGCATCAGAGGCTGTCCATGTGCAACTAACAGTGGGTAAAACTGCCTTCCAGTTTATAGCCTGCTACAGACCACCCTCCCAAACCCAGGAACCCCACTCGGCCTTCCTGAGAACACTGGAAAATATGAAGGTCTCTCCAAACACCATTATATTGGGTGACTTCAACTACCCAAACATAGACTGGGAGCATTACTCTAGCTCCAACACCCTAGCCCAAAGGTTCCTAGAATTTATAAACTCAAATGCTATGGAACAACTTGTTACCACTCCCACAAGAGGGGAAAACATACTGGACCTGATCATCACCAACATGGGGACTCTATGCTCCAGACCAGAAGTGTATCCCTCACTGGTAAGTTCAGACCATAAACTAATCTCACTGGGTATTCACATACCGACACCACCCCCTGCCCAGAAAACCACAGTGAAAAACTTCTGTAAAGCAAATTTTACACTCCTCAAAACTGAGGTGGAATCCTTCAAAGCCCCCGAGCCTGTGGAAAATACGGCCCAGACCGCAGAATCCTTTATAAACGCATTCTATGAACACCTTCAGGAATGCATGGATCATGCGATCCCAAATAAAACCAAGACCCAATCCTCCAAAGGCAGACGTCGTGTCTGGTGGACCCCAGCCATAAACAAACTATACAATAGAAGGAGGAAGCTACTAAATGATAAAGCAAAATCCCAAAAAGGGAAGGCATCACTGATCAGTATTAGCAAAAAACTACGGGCACAAAGGCCAGCTTCAAGAGAAAAATTGCACAGGACACTAAGGATAATCACAAGGCTTTCTTTAGTTATGTTAGGAACCTGGGTGGGAATTCCCAAATATGCTCAGAATTAGTCCAAAATGACAAAAAATACACCGAACCCACAGACATTGCCAACATCCTAGCTGACAGGTTCAGCGCAAACTCCCCCCCCCTCCCCACCAAAAGGGCAAATATCTATCCCAGCAGAGTGCTGCCCCCCTGACATCTCAGATGCTCAGGTAAGAGCCGCCCTCTCCAAAGCAAAACACAGCATCAATGGGACCAGAAGGTGTCCTGGGCTCGTCCTACATGAACTCCAAGAAGAGCTAAACCCAAACATAAAACTACTGTTCAATCTCAGCCTTACTACAGGATATGTACCCAAAGAGTGGCGTACAGCAACAGTGGTCCCTCTCCATAAAGGTGGTGCCTCAACGGATCCTGGAAACTATCGCCCCATAAGCCTGACTAGCTTGGTCTGCAAAGCTATGGAAAGGATCATCATGGACCTCATAAATAAAGATATTGGGGACCTACAAACACTGGATCCTACCCAGTTCGGCTTTGTTAAAGGCAGATCCTGCCTCTTAAACCTGGTTGATTTCTTTGAAACAGTCACCAAGGCCATTGACGAGGGAAAGGTGGTCCACACAGCCTACCTGGACCTCGCAAAGCCTTCGATACAATACCCCACTGGCATTATAGATAAGCTCACCAGCTTAAATATAAACCCCTATGTCACTAGATGGATTGCAAACTGGCTCAAGGACAGAACCCACATGGTTAGAATTGCTGGAGCCATGTCAGACTCCAAACCAGTTACAAGTGGTGTCCCACAAGGCTCAGTCCTGGGACCTCTCTTGTTCGGTATATATTTCTCGGAGGTACAGGCCAACACAGAAGGACTGTGGCTGACCAAGTTCGCAGATGACTGCAAACTGGGCGCCATAATCGACTCTCCAGCCGACACAAGCATCCTCCAAAAGGGCCTCATAGAAACAGACAACTGGTGCCAGAGCCATGGCCTCAAGCTAAATGCCAAAAAGTGTATAGTCATCCCCTTTGGCAAAAACAAAGTGCCCACAAATTACCACACAGGTAGAAATCCATTAAGTACAGAAGAAGTAATTAGGGACCTGGGGACCCAAGTTGATAGCAATCTCTCATTTGACAACCACGTGGCCAAAGTGGTTAGAAAAACATTTTATATAGCCCACCTAATCATGAAGGGATTCACATCTAGATCAGGGGAGGTCATCGTGCCTCTTTACTCATCCCTCATCAGGCCCATAATTGAGTACAATGCCCCTTTTGGGATGTACCTTACCAGACACCTGCAGCAACTGGAAAGACCCCAAAAGTACCTCACCAAGAGGATCAAAGGGCTCAAACAGATGCCATATGCTGCCCGGTTAAAGAAACTCCAGCTCTACTCAGTGGCATACCGCCTGTTCAGAGGCGATCTGTGCCTGACGTATAAAGCCATGTCCAACCCGGAATTAATGGACATGCTGCACCTCAGAAAATCCAAATCCCATCGAGCTACGCTCGAGAGACTTGAACCTCATCACTGAAATAAATAGGACATGCTGGAGGGACAGATTCATAACCCAGAGGCTCCCTTCACTCTGGAATAAAATCCCAGTCCAGGTTAGGCAGAGTCCCTCATTGACTCTCCAAGAGGAATCTTGAGTGGATGGGAGATCGTAGGTTTACCCCGGGTATCACTTCTGTGTCACTGTTAGACAGAGGCACAGTATACTAACCTCGAAAAAGGGCATAGCAAAATAAATTTAAAATGGGTGGCGAAAGCCAAACACATTCTGGCTAGGCTTATAAATGCCCTAGGGCAGATAGCCTAGTATGAACCTATGAATACATTTCACCTAACTTGCAACAAAGATTGCAGTTACATTGTGCATAAATTACATATGCAAACCATGTTAATGCAATTTACATTAATGAGCATACAGTAAATGTTTCAGTCAGAGCATCAGTGGTAAACTATAAAAACACATTTTTGATAGAAAACTAGAAAAAAAAAAAAAAAAAAAAAAAAACACATTTTGGTAGAGAACTAGAAAAAAAACATGAATAAATGTTGGTTAAAGCAGTGGAGAATACAATTATTCATTGTAGAGTTGTTCACATCACACTGTAATTACTCCAGAATTGTGCAACCATAACAGCAAATAATTTCCACATTTCAAAATGGAAAATAAAACAATGTATGCATGCGTGCACATTATATCATGCATCACACATGTGGATATAAGAGATATAATAAATTAATACAAAACACATAAAAAAATTGAAGGGAAATGACTGGTTTTCCTCCAAATATCCTAAGGCTTTTCAAACAAGCACAGCTGTCCAAGTAACGGAATCAGGGGAAAAGTAAAAAAATAATGGGGAACACTGCTCCCCAAAAATCAAGGACAAATTTTAAATATTACTCTTGCATACTGAGAAATTTGCTAAGATAACAGGTTATACATTAGCAAGCATTCTCTTAAGGATACAAGGTCTGAAACTCAAATGTCTCATTTAGCAACTGCAATCCACAATAACTTTCCAGGAAAAAAAAAAAAACGCAATATTTACAATGAACAGTTGAAAAATAAGATGAGGCAAAAATCAGGGGCATTCTGAAAAACCATGGATAGTTGAAATCTAAAGTGTGTATTTATTAACTGCATACAAAACTGACTGTGGATCAACTCTACATGCTTTAGTGCACTTCACTTAGAAACTAAGCAACACATTTTTATTTCACACTCACATGAAAACATCTCAAGTCTAGGACAAGTGCAAGAACACGGTACATCTGGTTAATCGTGACAGAGGTGGTATAGGATTATTTATGAAGCCCTTTGTGAATTACAATGAATAACCCTATATAACTATTTGCATGGCTCCACAAAAAACTTGTTACAAGTGCAATTTAGCCACTCAAAGGATAATCAGAATATGGCAACACACGACTAAAACAAAATTCAAAAACATCTGATGCTTTAAAAAATTTTTTTTTTGCAGGACAGCCACTTGCACCTCCTTTATATGTGATGTGGTTGCACCCCCATACCTATGTTGCTTATATATACTAATTCTGAGACTGCATCTCAGATTAAGGATTCTCTACAATTCCACAATTTTTCATCTTTTTACACAAATTGCTTCTCAAACTTTAGTGTTGATCACACATACATCTGTGTGTTGGGGGGCATTCTTTCAATTTTGTGCAGGTTATGCAGCAGCAACTACTACTACCACCACCATCGCAATGACTACCCACCACATCTTCACAGACCTTCTCACTACAGTTTTCAATGCCATCTGGTTTAAGATCACAGATTACACAGAGATGATTGGCGAGGGATGGATGGAGAAGGCCCTTAGCCAGGCAATCAGATATTAGGCAAGATCGGGATGGATTAATATTTCTGGGAATGGAAATGCTGTCTTACAACATGAAATGCCACCTCTCTGCTGGGTAAAAAGCCAGGACTTTTCCAGAAAGTTTTAACTGTACAAGTGCAGTAAGCCAATTTACCTCTACACACACGGCACTTGTTCTGAAACCAGGTTTTCCAGTTTCTGGAATCAGAGTCATCCCTGTTCTACTCCGCAGGCTATAGTGCTAACTCGGTGCTACGCAGAGTTTATACTAGTAAATGACAGGATGGCCTCACCAAGGCACGAGTTGCAGAATGGAAAACTTAGCCTGATGCTGATACACCCTGCACCTAACTACCGTCTTAAATATTCAGACTTCTTACAGACCATGGGTGCAGTTGTATCTCAACTGTTCAGATTTTTGTCTCATATTTTTAGACCATTCCTCAAAGAATTTTGGGGAAATCCCTGAGAGTTGAAGTCACTAAATAAGGACATAAGTTTCAGACTTTACATCCTTCAGAAAAATGCATGCTAACATAAATCCTGTTATTCTAGCAACTTTCTAAATTATAAGAGCAATATTTAAAACTTAACCCCTATTTTTGGGCTTTTGTCCCCCATTATTTTAGGCTTTGTCCAGATTTCTTGTGGCAAGAGGTTGAGGCGGTATGAGGGCAGTGCACAACAGGATACAACCTGCAGGTTCTGTACTTGCGCAACTCACGTCTGAGGAGTGACAGAGATGCTTGGAAAGATATGACAGGGGAGCAATACTTTAAAACAGTAGATAGGGTAATTGGCTCTCCTGGGCAGCCCCCTAAACCAGCACCCCCTCAAACTAAAAAGCTTGTGATTTTCATAAACAGGAAAGGATTTGGAGAGGATGCAAGGGCTGTAATTTTGTGTAGTTCATTTAAGCACGCAGACCAACCAAAGATTATGGCATAAAGAAAAAAAAAAATGAACAGGGTGTTGGCATTGCCTGACCATCTTAAGAATATTGTCTACATGCAAGCCAAATGAACAAGTACTGTCTCTGGTCTCTCACTATCCCCTAAGAAAAGAGAGAGATGACCATCTACTGTTCAGACATACTGCTGCTAACTGGCTCCTCTGGTCCACTGATCAAAATCATTCCCAGTGTATCAGGTTCATATTAAAGCAGACGCTTTTCAATTACCTGCCTCTTTCTTGGTGCTTTTTCTCCATCTTTCTGCTCACCATCAAGCCTCAATACTGGATTCAATATGATTTGTTCCTAGTGGTAGGGAGTCCCTCAGATCTATGGCTCACCCATCCTCCCAAGTACCAACCACCTATCTCTTTTACTCACTGCTGCATCAAGTCACACTCGCTCTTCCTTCCTCAGCATATTCCTTCCTCAGCATCTGAGATGGCTAACTCCATCATCTTCTCCTTGCATCTCTCACCTCTCCCCTGGCCCTGCTAGCTCCCATTTCAGCAGTCTCCCTTGATATGTCTTTGGTACCTACATGCACCAAAACATAAGTCATCAAATCCCATTGTGATACTCAAACTCTCCAGCAAGAGTGGACCAAAAAATGCTTGTTGTATAAGTCACGGGCTTACCCTCAACTCAACCAAGAGATGCAGCTTATTTTCCTTTGGTAAATCTAAAAGACCAACAGTGCTTACTATACATCAAAGTAGTCTCAATTCCCCTTTAATCATATCTTCTCAGACCCATTAGTGAATATAATGCACCTTATGACATGTACTTATCTAAGCATCTCACACAACTGGAGAGACCTCAGAGATCAACTAAAAAGATCAATGGCCTCAAAAACCTTAGTAATTAGGAAAGACCAACTGCCCTTTCTCTGTCCCCAGTCACCATATTTGGCCTATTTCTTTGCAGGACCAATGACACATCAAATACTCAGTTAAAGGAACCAAACCATCGGCAAACAAACGTATCCACACCTCTGGAACAAACGTATCCACACCTCTGGAACAAACTTCCACTACATGTCAGAGAAGCACCCTTGCCACCTTCACAGTGAACCTAGATAACTGGATGGGAAACCTTAAATTCTCTACTGGTCTATCTAGTCTTGCAGACTTAAGGTTAGAGGGAAATTCTGAACACGTTTTGTAGCCATGTTTGAAATAGTCTGCAGACTGATTGTCAAATTTATGTGGAATAGCTTCATACTAAGCAATCACTTGGGTATACATGCCAACAGCCTCCTCTTTGACTA
>NC_056737.1:240243046-240330546 GCF_019279795.1 Protopterus annectens
ACTGAATTTGTTTTACGATTTCCAGAAGCTACGACAGATCGTAGCAATGCTCTATGTGTGTGTATTATTGATGCATATGTGCTAGATTCTGGTTCAGTTGCTCGGAAAGGGGGTAGTGTGGAGAGTCGGATGACCAGATATATGTGATGTCATTCCGCAATCCAAAACAAAAATGTTTTAATACTAGATGAGACAGAAGTCTCAAAGCAGTCTGTTTTTGGAAATGACAAGACCACTCACCCACTTCATCTTGCCTTGCTTTATTAAGTAGGAAACGTTTATATCAGCCAAGAAAATATAGTGAGATTAGTTAAGTACTGTTTTTCTGTATCTGTGTGAATCTATACATCAGTGTTATTTTTAAATATTTCCTGTGTTTGGAACTCTGGAGTTAATTGTAAATAGATACTTAGTATTTTCACAGTACTTTATTATTAAATGTATTTAAACGTTTCATTGTGGCTGATCTTTAAGAGAATATATTAACCTTTGAGAGTACTTATATTTATTTGGTGACACTGTGGTCGCTCCTGAATGCCTTGCTGTTCGATCAATATTACCATTTGTATTGGTATTAATTTCACTCAGTATAAATTTCACTCAGTATAACTGGGCAGCCTTTTAAGAACCTTAGAGTAATGGCTTTGGAGTGTCTTCTGACAGTAACTACCTTATAGTCTGGGCAGAGGGGCATAGCTAGTAATTCTGTGCCAGCCTTTCCCAGGTGTGTGTGTGAAAATCAAATCTGAAAGACTGTGTGCGACAGCTACTTGGAGCAGGGACACAGAGCTCTGGTTTCAGAGACCGTGCTGGAGTGTTTGGCTTAGGCACTCTGCTGAGGACTCAACTCCACAGCCGTGCCAGTGGGCAGTCTTACTGGGAACTGAGAGCGAGACAAGAGAGATGTAGAAACCCAGCTCTTGGACTGACTGTTCCCAGTGTGCTCTTAAGGGAAATTGTGCTTGATGCAAAGAACTGCATCTGGAAACCCTGTGTACCTATTTTTCTTCCAAATGAATGTCCCTCACCATTTTTCTTCCAAATGAATGTCCCTCACCAATGTCAGTTGTGAAGATTCGGGCTCCTCGATTACTGACCCAGAGGAGGGGACAAAATATAGCACATAATTAATGGCAGGCAGTCTTGATTTTGTCTTTTACAAGCTCAGAATGAACACCATTAATAAGAAGGCTCTAAAAATAGTTGAGTTTAAAAAAATCATAGTAGTTATCTTCGCTTTTTAGCAGTTTACATTAAAAGTTAGGTCACCAAAAATTGCACATTCTTTTCTGCTTAAATGAAGTACATTTTCCATTTTTCATCTCATGTGATGTTTCTACTAGCTCTTGCAGACAAGCTGACAGAATATGACTGAGCGAAGTCAAAAAGAGGGGTGAGGATTTACACATGGGAACTGTAGAACCTGGAAATTAAGTGCCCATTTTAATCACTTGTATACTGGTGAAACGTCATTGCTCAACATTTGTTTACTGATATTGAGACAGCAGCTGCTGTATCAATCAGTTTTACTGCACTAATTCTCATCCACTTTGTTCTTTGTCCCAAACATACGAGTAAAGTGTTATCTACTGTTTTTCTACAATCACTGTTGATGGCAACAGTACTATGTATAGTTCAGCTGTCCAAGTTCAATGCAAACGGTCTAATCAGAAATCTCGTATTACAAGAGAACTTAGGGTGACATGCCACACAGATTAGATAGTCATTATCCTTTCAGCTTGAGCCAAATTGTACTACCTGTGCAATTCCTTTACTGTTGGACTTCACAGCCTTTCCCAGGTGTGTGTGTGAAAATCAAATCTGAAAGAGTGTGTGATAGCTACATGGAGCAGGGACACAGAGCGCTGGTTTCTGTACAGGAGCCCTAATTTCTGGGGGGGGTTTCCTGATGCAATTATTCACAAGTTGGTCAAATTTAACTTCGAATACCATATGATCGAAGTTATAAAACTTTGTATATATATATATTAAAAAAAAAAAAAAAAAGAAAAGAACAAACCCAAAACTACAAGGGTTGTAAGGCAGGGGGGGCAAGCGTACCTTCAACCCCACATCCCCCGCTCTTTAAATATACCAACTCCGAAACCGCACTATAATGCGGTAAAGGGAAGATTTCCCTTTACTGCACTGTAGTGCAATGCCAGAGAGTGGGGGGTGCAGGGGGGCTTGCCCCCTAACCTGTCAGGTTACTTTTTTTTAAATGTTCGAAGTTTTATAACTTCAACCATATGCTATCAATCATATGGTATTCGAAGTTATAAAACTTTGCTTATATAATACAAACCCCCACAGGAGATTTATCCAGAAATGCTTGCACACCCTGCTGTGGAATCCCATTCTTACTAAAAATTACTGTTATACCAACCACTTCTTATTCAAAGCCGTGAAAATGATGTTGGTTAGGTAGGCATGGACTAGGTCTGTTCACAATGCAGTGGACTGACAAATACTTACAAGACTGGGCTGTTTCAAGCCTGCTCTCTATGCCAAGAATATCTGGAGGCTTCCTCCTATGACTTCCATCTCTGGAAGCGGCTCACTTTTGAATTATTCAAATCCCTTCACCCAAAGTTTTTGCTGGTGCTCTCCATTTGCTTTTGGCCTGACAATGCAGCTGCATCCTGAAATGCAAGCCAGCACTGCTCTGGGCATGCCATCCTTGTGTGGAGAAGTACAGTTACCTCCGCCAGGTAGTTCTTTTCCAAAGCATGGTTGCTTAGGCAACCACAGAGTAGTGCTATTCCCAGTGAAATACCGAGCTCTTTGAAGGCCTCTCCACTGTACCTATCTTGCGTTGGAAACTTTCACATTGGTAAACAGTTGGCTATAAATCTACAGACTATTACAATCCTAGCCAATAACCAGAAGTCAGAATCAAACCTTGTAATCTGTAAGGTAAAGTCCTTAACCATTTTGCCAATCCCATCTCTGAGAAAATATTAGACTAAGTGCCCTGGAAAGCCATTTTAAGTCCAGCCAATATCAGAATCAAACCCTGTACTTTCTGTCTAGTTAGTGAAGCCCTTAACCACTATGCCAAACGTAGTCTCAATGTTGGCATTTGCTTTTAGGTTGATTGCAGTCATCATTACTGATGGGAAACTTTCAGCATGCCAACCACTTTGTTGCCTTCCATTTCCTACTTCTGTTGAAATGTTGCCTCCTACTTCCCACTTCTACTTAGGTGACACGAAGACTGGCAAGCTAAGCATCCTCCTTGTAACAAAGGCCAATTAAAAATGTTCCTGAAGACATAGAAAACAATAATACAAAGGAAACAGAGTACATTAGCTCCGAAACGAATCATGTCTTACTTAAATGGAGTCAGCCCTTCCCCCAACTGCAGGTACGGCCAATGCAGCAGTACCATCAGCAGAGGTCACACACAATACAGCTACTCTTATTTCTCGTTAGTCACTAGGACATATCAACTTTAGTAACTATGATTATGAAGACATGGAGGGCAAGAATATACAACTTTTTTTTTTCCACGAAGCAGGTTACTAATGTGAGTGATTAAACAGTAACAAACAGAACTTTTAGGTCATCCTTGTATAAACTCCCAGATTACAGTACAATCAATAATGAAGACAACGGCAGCTTAATTTCTGAACTGCTCCAAGACTAACATTCTGGTTTTATCTGACCTTTTCAGCTGCTCAACAAGACTGTTCTTCACAATGAATTACCACTTCTGGCACTGAACACATTTTCTTTCCTGTTGAGACAAAAATGACTTTATTTGTCAAAGTGCTGCCTGTAGCTTGTGGAACCCTGTCCAAGGCAACGTTTCCCCCACGCGGCTTTAGCTTCTCCTTAAAAGTATTTAATTCTGGCAACAATCCAAAAACTACAAAGAAATGAACAGTTTTGGCAGCATTATACCAGGGGGGAATGGGAGCCTCTCTACTTAACTCTACAGAAAAGCATATTTTACAGCTCTGTTTAAAGCAGATTGCGTATTTCATGCTGGAGAATGCTTCAGGCACAATTACAGGTACAGGACAACACACATAGTTTTATATGTGTTCAATGGCATACAGAGCCGTCTCTACCAGAACATTTTCAGGCTCAGTCTAAAAATACACTAAATTTCAAACCACATCAAAAACACGGCAGTCAAAGTATAATGTTATCATTGTTTAAAAAAATGTATACTTTGTCTGACAATTACACACACAGTAGGCATAGTATATCTAAGACCATCAGACAGAATATGCAAGTTTTCAACAGTTACAACAGGAGTAGAACATGCATAAAAGTTATGTGGGGGGGGGGGTTCTTGGATTTATTCAGTAATTGCATGACCCTTGCTATCATACTAAAATGCAGTATGGAGGGAAGAAAAAAGAAAAGAAATACAATGTTGTATTAGCCAGAAGAAGCTGAGAATCACTTTATATGAAATGGATATACATGGAAAGATAGATACGGCATCTTGGAAGATGAATGGTTGAAGACGAAGTGTAATGTATGCAACAGACCTTAAAATACTGTGCTGTGGGAAATTAGAATAATGGTTGCATAATAAAATAACCTTAAAAAGTACAAGTATTCTCATTTGCATTTTTTCTCACCTCAAACATATGCCACCAAACCATTTGATAATCAACGTTCAGCAACAAATGTACAATCAGTTTATCACCCAGAAAGTATCTATTCCTTACAAGTTATGCACAAGTAGAACCTCAAATCACTTTAGCTTTTCATCCTGTGCCACAGACGTTTGCATAAAGGGTTAGTTACTGTGCTATGAAAGGACATAAAATATTCATCGCAGAACCCACAAGTGCTGCTTCACAATAGGGATGCCATTCACTCGCGTCACTGGTATCCCCTGAAATGAACCAGCGAACATCTTGGAAGCTTATTTCAAACTCATCACTTACCAGGAGTCAAAACACTGGGCATGATATGCCATGTCAAGAAACTGAGTTTGCCTGTGACAAACAGCACAAATGCCCTACAACTGGATAAATAAATGGATCTCACTGAGCTCTTTTCAACAACTGAGGTGAGGAAAAACAAAATTCAGAGACACACAGACACACAGACACACAGACACACAGACACACAGACACACAGACACACAGACACACAGACACACAGACACACAGACACACAGACACACAGACACACAGACACACAGACACACAGAGTAAAAGTTGAGTTAATCAGTTAAAGTTACTTTTACTAGCATCTATCATAGAAATAAAGCAGGAAAAACCCTCAAAAGCTAGCTCACCTAAGTAGACAATAATATTATGAAGGCTATGTTCAATAGACACATTTTAACAGAAAAACTTATAATTTTTCATTGTGCTCAGACCCTTGACTGTGGTCCAGCCTTCGATCAGATGGTTAAAAAGTCAGCTTTTTCTTCATTAGAAAAGCCACTGGAAAGGCAAGTTTGTGAAATGAGCTGTGCAGACCACCATAACACTGGTTTGGGTAAACAATGGAGACAGCACAGTTTGCAATAGATCCTACTGGGGTTAGTTGAAAAATCACTGCTGGTCAACCTTACACCAAATTCATGCAGCAATTTAGATAGAACTTTAAAGATGACTGGGGATCTAGTAAGCTTTTTCTTCATTCTCTAAGATACAGCAATACTACCAAATCCAAACAGAGAAAGCAATACCTTTACAGCAACCAAGCAAAGATTCACTTTAGTATGTTTATAAGGAGGAAGAAGAGAAGGTGGAGGGGGTGGCAGAAGTACATATAGTATGTAATTAGTCTGAGCAAATAAAACACTTTTACCAAAACGTCTACATCAGTGACCGAGGAAGGCCAAAGCTCAGACTACAACCTAGGTATCCCAAGTGTGATTAGCAGCTTGGGTGCTCAACAGCTCCTGCCAGGCTCACACCACTGTTCTAATGATGAGGTCTTAGTGGAAGAGCAGGATGAGGAGTGCCAGCATCAGGAAAGATGTGGGTGTGGCCGCCTAAGCAGGGGGTAGGTAGCCTTTTTTGGCACATATGAAGGAGCACATATGTGTGATTAAGGGGAAATAGGCAGCCCTTGCTGTAATGCAAGTATTTCACATTAACAAGGGTAGGGTTAAGCCAAAATAAGGAAAGTCTACGGCTTCCAGGAAGCTGCCCGATGAGAACACAAAGCAAAGTCAGGACCATCAGGATGACAGCTCCCCTCAAGGTAATGTCCGAGGGTCATCAGGCATTGGGGCAAAAAAAAAAAAAAATTATATGAAAATACCACTTTTGCCAAGGGCAATTTCTACTTCCAGGCAGACAACCTGTTGACACCAACATATCACATGTAGGACAATTTGACCCTATATTCTCCCTAGTTTAGGAAATTAAACCTTCCTGTTCCCTTTCCTCCAACAGTCCACCAGATACACCACCCACCCCCAACCCCCCTATTGAATAAGGCAGCTGTTTTGTTTTTCACCATCCATTCTGGTAACCACGTTCACATATCCACTAGCCTTTCTGTACATTAATACTCTCAAGCCAAAACGCAGAGGACAGGAAGAAATGGAAACGGATGATCTGCTGTGGTGACTAACGGGAACAGCTGGAAGAAAAAGAATACTCTCAAGCAAAGACTTAGTGTTTTTTGTTGTGCAAATGGTGACCCATACTGTCTTACCTCTTGAACTTAATTCCATCACAATTCCTCCTATTGTCACGCGAGTAGATTCCAAGTTTTCATTTGGCAGAATTTTTCTCCATCCTCGTTATCACCACTGAATCTTTTCTAAATAGTGCTTTCTTGGTCTGTGTGATGACCAGAACAAAATGCAGTTGAGCAGTAACCTCACTAGAATGGCATGATCATTTCAAAGTCTCTGGGGTTTAGTTTGCAAAGGATGCTGCCTAGAATTCTAATGGCCCTGGTTACCAAATTTTTATTTTGCACCTGGTGATTTCTGTGCATTATCCTTTTTTTTTTTTTTTACCTTTGATCATCTTTCCTAACCCTTTTTCCACTGCTGCCCATTTACCATTACTAATTTTCTGCCAGAATCCATCTGCCCCACCAATTGCTCTGCAGATCATATGGGCTTTTCTATGTCCCTCATTTTCTCTCTATTTTAGCTTCCTACAGTGCTATACCAACGTTTTACTATGTCAACATATTTGGCTTTCAAGAAAACATGGGACTTCACTGTACCATGCTTACTAGTTGCTGGTGGTCTGAGCTTCTTCATTCCTTCTGCTTTACTTACCACATCAAGTATCCTGTATTTTATTTTATTTTTTTTACTACCCTGGACACATTACCCAAATTCCTCCTGTCTTAGTACAGCTACCACATCAATTTCTCATTCAACCCTAGATGCAAACGTGGTCCACTACTGAAACCATTTGGTCTACATTTTACATCAACATTCCCGTCACTTTGTCCTTGTACACCACTACATTTCTGACATAATGGTAGCATATTATGGCTTGTTCCTTTCAGACCTTCCCATTCACTCCCTCTAGCACAGCTGCTACTGTTCCATAAGACCCTACTTTGCCACCATGTTCTTCAGTTACTAGATGCAATCAGAGAACCTGCATCACTGAGGTTGCACTGTAGGACATATCCCCTGCTATCCTTAAGTGGCTTTATCTTTGACCCCCCCCCCTATTTTTTTTTTAAATAGTCTGCTAGTCCTCAGTCATGCCCATACAGTTCACACCTGGAAAATATTCTAACCCATTTCCACTTTCTCATTTGTCCATGTTTCCTTTATCCATGCCATGTACAGCTCTTCCAGTATCACAAGCACCTCCGCCAGTTCTGGGCCAAGACTCCTTGCACAGTACTACAGTACCTTCTAGCTGCCTGTTCGTTATACGTTTACTTTTGCTCCAGCTTTCCTCTCGATCAGTCACTCTCTAGGTTGTCCTAGTCCCTTCCCCTCATTTTAAATGGACAGCTGTGTGAAAGGTTGTCCCCTGCAGACCAGGATGAATGCTTCCTCCAGGATACAGTTACTTGTTGTGTGGTACATCCTCTCAACTTCCGAGCAACCCATTACCTGCTCCTTAAGCCATACACTATCCACTTACTAAACCCTTTACAACTGTTTCCTACCTCTGCTACACCTTCAGAAAAGTACACATTGCACTCCATGTCCCCCCACATACATGTCCCAAGCCTGGCTTTCCTCTGTTCCTTTCCTACTACCCTTCCTGGCATGGCAAGTTTACTCCCACATATAATACAACTTGCACATTTCTCTCTCCCCAACCCCCAATTGATCTCACTGGCTCCTTTACTGTCCTGTCCAGGGTCAAACCTCAGAATATTCTTTCAGTCCCGAGGTTACTCCTTTCATTCTCACATAATGCCTTTTGTGAGAATTAGTGATGCTAGCATTCCCCACTTTGTGCTTCCCTATCACTGTGAATGCTCTCTCAAACTCTGTTTTGGGTATACTTGCCCTGTTATCTACACTGCCAAAGAAGCACCCTACCTACCTCCTGGGATGGCCGACTTATCAGGTCTAAAGTTATAAGACTGAAAGATCAAAAGACTGAAAAGCAAAATACTGAAAACTCAATACTGAAATGGGAATTTGCCCCTTCTTTCACTGTTCTGTGATCTCAGAGTTGGTATATATAATTAGCAGGAGATGTACGGGGAGCAATGGGGCTTGCCCCTTGCATTAAAAAATATTTTTGTTTTGAGTTTGATATTTTGGATTTTAGTCTTTTGAACTTTCAATCTTGTAACAAACAAGATTTATCCCACGGTTTTTTAAATGGCTGTAACATTCCTCTTGTATCTTAAGTTCTTAAATGTGCTCGCATGCAGCAGGGCAAGTGTGCGTGTGTGTGTGGAGAGATGGCATGTACAAAAGCTATTTTTTCCACACACTAGTCGCTTGAGACCAGTTTTCCACTCAAACATGAATAAAGTAAGAATAGCAAAATCCCTATAAAAAGGGGCAAAAGATGTGTAGAGAACAGTTCCTATCATCCCAAACAATAAAAGGCAGCCAGTGTTTTCATGTTTACCTGTATTTGTTTCCTTGTGGCCAGTCTCAATGACTGTCATCACAGCAGAAGAAAAAACACTGCTGTTTCCACCTGATGGGCTGCAGATGGGCTAATAAACAACACTGTCAGTCATAATGCACAACCCACCAAGGTAGTCCCTTTGTATCCATTTCTATATTAGTAACTGAAGTCAAAATGCTAGTACATATATAGAGCCCAACCTCCCCTTCATCCGGACTAAAGGCCCCGGTTGCGGACACACACAGACACAAAGTCCCAGGTGGTCAAACATAAGAGGGAAGACTGCAAGACAAAGGTTTTTACATCTGACATGACAGTACAAGACTATGCAACTCCAAAAAGTTGGCATGGCATTTGACATTCTAGGTTAAAGTTATACTGCCGTGAACATTATTCCTGTGAAGTTTAATAGTTACTAGGCAGAAATGACCGACTCGCTGCGGGCAAGTAACTGAGCAGTTAAGCAAGGACTGCTTCAATCAGCACAGATTTACTTGCTGTCTACTGTCAACCCATCAGAATTATTAAAAAAAAAAAAAAAAAAAAAAAAAAAAAAAAACACACAAATAAGACCAAAATTATGTGTAGAAGACCAGGGATATCCAGGTGAGAGTCCCACGGATATTGCAATTTCACTGAAAATTCACCTCATGTTCATAATATTGCTATAAAACTACCATAAAACCACTGTTTTTTTATTTTTATTTTACTTGCATTTCATAAGTCCACCTGACAAACTGTTCTGCGTGTTGAGACAATGTCGATAAAGCAGCTGGCTTTGCAGCTGGATTTATGATCATCAATGTGCATTCGACAATGCCATCTATAACCACACCGGACTCTGCAGTGGCTGTAAAAAGTCTTACATTTTCCCTTGGGAAAACATCCAAGTCAATCTGAAAGGTGACAATTTAGATTATATGTTGGATTTAAAAGAAGTCAAATGGCAGCTACACCTGGAAGCATGCCATCCCTGAACTGAATGTTGCAACTAATTTTAACTGTTTTATGAACTAGGCCACTGGCCCAGTTATATATAGATTTTTCTTGCATCACTTTGATTATCTTTTAAGCAGCATTTAAAGTTTTGATTTTTATGACTTTTATGGTTTATTTAACCGTGTAATGATTTTAAAACCTATCCTCACTCTGATGAAATCTCTTAATGCTAAAAACAGATGGAAAAGTTTACTTCAGTATCACAAATAGTCTTCCTCGTTTTTATATTACTTTGCTGCTTCTGTTTGTTGTCTGCCCCCCCCCCCTTATTTAAAAGGTGCCTATTGTTATATGTTGCGCACCCATGTTAGCACAACAGATGCATGCGGGGGTACCTAGATGTTGGTGTACAGCAGGAAAGCTCTATGCACCACTGAATAACAGCACACAAGGTGACCCTAGTGGTGGCGGTCACGTATGCAAAGTCAAAAAAGTGTAAAAATTGCAATTTTATTTTTCCCCATTTTCCAAGGTGCAGTGGCCTTTGAGAAATTATATTTGGAAGTGTGTGTGTGTATGGGGGGGGGGGGGTTGCAGCTTTGAGTGCATGGTGAGCAGACCACCTGCAAAAATACTTGCAAAAATAAATTTTTCTTCACTTACAAGGATTTGCACTTCTGACAGAGGTGTGCCTTGAGCATATATTGAGAATGCAAGCAGGGCAACAGTAGGACAAGAGTATAAAGCACCCGATGACTCCCAGGCTGTAGAGTTGTGTTCAACAGGTTTACTTGCTTAATTATAAATAAATACCTTGCACTGCAACACAGCCCACAGGCTGTCATGCACACACACACACACAGTTGAAATTAAACTGCACAGTATTTCATGTGGTTCTCCTTATGTAGAACAATTTTATTTGGGATGGTATTAGTTTGCCCACATCTGCTTTGATCAAGGAGAGTTTCCTCATACTATTTGCTCCAAAGTTTGAGTTTTTTTTTACCACGTTGTTGTTACCAATACTCTTATGAACTGCCGACACTGAAAAGGGCAGAAACAGCAGCCTCTGACAGATTATTTTTTTGTAGTTTAGATTTTTTTTTTTCCAAAGTACAACAATCTCAGAGGGAATATGGATGGAAAGGGGAACACCCCCTTCCCCATTTTTTACTTGCTCTATTTGTAGCTAAAACTTTACATGTTCAAGTAAATCTGTTTATGTACTTTATGCATTCTATCTTACATTTCATGCAAATGCAGCCAAGCATTGGATCAGGCAGACAATGTAGTTTTGATATGACACGGTATGCCAATTTATTCCACTTTGTTTAGTTCTACTGTAACATGTTTTCATAATGACCCTTAGTCTATTAAAATGGATTTAATAATTACAGCTATTAAAAGATAATAGAAAAAAAAAAGACAAATAATTACTTAAAATGAAGAATTTGAGCCCTTTCTTATTTGCAATGGTGATGGACAGGTTGACAGACGAGATCAGACAGGAGTCCCCGTGGACTATGATGTTTGCAGATGACATTCTGATCTGTAGTGAGAGTAGGAAACGTGGAGGAGACTCTGGAGAGGTGGAGAAATGATCTAGAGAGAAGAGGAATGAACAGGGCTAAGACAGAATATATGTGACAGGGAGGATAGGGGAATGGTGAGGATGCAGGGAGTAGAGGTGGTGAAGGTGGAGGAGTTTAAATACTTGGGATCAACAGTTCAGAGTAATGGGGAGTGTGGAAGAGAAGTGAAGAAGAGAGTACAGGCAGGATGGAGTGCGTGGAGAAGAGAGTGTCAGGAGTGATTTGTGACAGACGAGTACCAGTAAGAGTGAAAGGGAAGGTCTACAAGAGGGTAGTGAGACCAGCTAGGTTATATGGGTTGGAGACAGTGGCATTGACAAAAAGGCAGGAGTCAGAGCTTGAAGTGGCAGAGTTGAAGATGTCAAGATTTGCACTGGGTGCAACGAGGATGGACAGGATTAGGAATAAATATATTAGAGGGTCAGCCCAGGTTGAAAGGTTTGTAGACAAAGCCAGAGAGAGGCAAGATTATGTTGGTTTGACGTGCTGAGGAGGGATGCAGAGTATATTGGGAAAAAGATGCTAAGGATAAAGCTGCCAGTTAACAGGAAAAGAGGAAGGCCTAAGATAAGGTTTATGGATGTGGTGAGAGGACATGCAGGTGGTTGGTGTGACAGAACAAGATGCAGAGGACAGGAAGAAATGGAAACAACTGACCTGCTGTGGTGACCCCTAACAGGAGCAGCCGAAAGAAGAAGAATTTCACTAGAAAATACAAAGACTGACTGCAAGGCAAAAAAAAAAAAAAAAAAAAAAAGAAAACAGGGATGACATAATAGTCACAGTCTTTACTTCACATATGCAAGTTACATGGTTTGATTCTGCCTTCTGGTTATTGGAGAGGTTTGTAATAATCTGCAGACTCCACCTACTATGACCATACAAAAAAGGGTTACACAACTGATTTTTGCATCACAAAACCATGTGAAGAGGACAGGACAGTGGACTGGATATTTTTATTTCACCTTACAGAATGCCAACTATAAAGCCTGACCTACAAAATTACTGTCATACTAGAAACTGTCCAGCTTGGACATTCCATTGCTCCCACCACAATGAAAGGCCTAGAATTATGGGAGGGAATGTGTACCATATTGCATTATTTTTTCAAGAAAGGACAATGAAACAATATATCTACTACTTTTAAATCACAGCAGCAATGTAAGGCACACTTGTCAGGGGTAGCAAGTAATACTTTCATCTTTTAGTATAGGAGTTTTGTGCACCATAGTTTACAGTTTAGGCTAATATTTACCTCAAAGGGTCTCGGTCTAATCTAATACTTTGGTACTTTTCCATTTGCACATTACAACTCTCCTGTATTAGAACAGTTTCCACTACTTCAGCTTGTGATGCCCCCAACCCAAATAAGCTACTTATCTCTCTGCAAGAACACAGCCACATATTAAATCCAGAAGCCCTTTAGATACCTTTGTTTCCATCTGTGGTTCGGTACAGAGTAAATCCAGTCCCCAGAGCAGATATCCCTTTGCTTAATATCTTTACAGTTTCAACATAGCAACATTACATAGTGTGCTCAGTACATCATAATAAGACGTCTTCAACTCAAGTACTGTGTCCGTCTTCAAGGTTTAGCAGCACAGAGCATCATTTAGAAAAATAGACAATATACCAAAATGCAGAAAAACACCTTAAAAATCCAACTAAAAAAATGTGTACAAGTCATACAGCCAAAAGCAAAAAAGAACACCATGATGATAGTATTTTTTTTTACCTCCCAGATATCCAGATTTTAAATTTTGTATTGCTTTAATTTCCAGCTGCAATATGGATTTTTATAAGGAGTTTGCAATTTAGACCACAACTACTTTATGCTTCTAACCTGCAGAAGTACAACATATCTAAAAATGAGATGTATTCTTTCACTTCTCCATTACTAAATGTCTTTCAGCTATAGTTATTGTGTGAATGTGTGGGCATTCTGGTAGCCTTTTGCTAAAGATAGCAAACTTAGCAGTTTGTTGTATACTATGCCTTTGCTAGGAGGCCCTGGTGGTGGATGAAATGTGATGTCAGGGAGATGTGAAGGGATCACCAAAACAGGAACGACAGACGGGGCAGACAAGAATGAATGGGCAGCAGAATGTCAGGGCCAACTACTCCATGAATCTTTTTTTTTTTTTTCCCCCACAGAGAGGATTGTACATCAATGGAGTGGACTACCAGAATGGGTGAAGACAGAATTCATAGAGATGCATTAAACAGGGCATGAGAACAGTGGAGAGTAGGTAAGGGGAACCTATGGATCGAGTGGAAATAATGTCAAATGCACTTAAAAGGTCAGATATGTTGGCTTATTCTGTCTCCTTTGTCCATCAAGCAAATATCAAGTAAAGCTGTAATGGACCAACAGAAGCCTGTCGTAGGTGTTGCTCAACAATATAAACTATATTCATTAACTCAAAGACAATGCACTAAAACTCAGTGCAGGAAAATTCTTGGACTGTTATCACTCAACACCACAATTTAGGTGAGATGCATCGATGGAAGTAGGACCGTTTGACCTGGACAACCATGTATCCAAAAAATGTATAGCACCTTCCCACTGTGATGGTGAAAAACTCCAGCTGCATCATTGGAAGGACTGTGCATTCTGTACAGCCATTAGCAGCTTGCAGCCAGACAATATGTTGCAGCAGAACACTTACTGGATGCATAGTTAGCCTTCTTAACCCACATTTCTTTTGGTGTTCCTGGGTAATAAGAACAAAAACTAAACATGTGCTTCAGCAGGCCAATCACTCCCCATTTGCATTTAGTTATTTAAGTTAGATAACTGGGTAAGTGTACTGGAAGCTTGGCCCTTTCCAGCCACTGCCCAGGTACTATGGTGCAAGACACAAAACTGTACACAGACTAAAGAATACACAACTGTACTTAGTCATCATCATCTTCTTTCGGCTGTTCCCATTAGGGGTCGCCACAGCAGATCACCTGTTTCCATTTCTTCCTGTCCTTACTGTACTTAGTACAGTAACAAATTACATATAATCCATTTGCATATTTACGATCATAAATGTGAGAGATATTTACAGCAGGCATTCAATCTGTGATCATTTGTTAAAAGTATAAAAGATGAGACAACAGAGTGAGTGACTAGCTACTGTCACAGAAGCAAAGCATTTGGATTACTTAAACAGTTGTTCAATTGCTCAGAAACAAAGTAAAAGTGTCTCTTAATGCCTCATTTCTGCAGGTAGTCAGTTCCAAACAGCTATGCCTAGCTTAGTGATACCTTAACAGTTGTGCCCCTCTGCACAGTGTACTAAACTCACGATCAAGCCATAGCTGGTGAAGATCATTCAGGTTGTGCACAGATAATTCGAAGAGCACTCATTAGGACTATATTTCTGGTTGCAACACGTCTTGACTGAGCAATGACACCCCCCACCCCCAAACTGCTCCATTATGGAGACTGGTATGCCTCAAATCGATACAGGCAAGTCGGTACAAAGAACCAGCTCAGTTTCAAGTGACAAAAGCTGTGTGAGGTGCATCAGTTCCAACATCAAAAATCTCTGATCAGCATTCTTTAATTTATATCATTATTACCCAAATCCCCATTTTTATTACAAATTTGATATTTTCATACATTGCCTTCATCGGCTTAATACAGCTGTTACAGCATTTTCCTCAAACTTGTGGCCATTCTGCTTATGCACACAAATATAGCTACTGTCAATTTTCAGGTTACCATACAATCGTCAGACAAAGGCTTATTGTTTACACTACAGAAAGTGCTGCATATGCCATGGCACACTTAAGCACCAACGACAGTGTATCAATATCCATGCTTTTGCAGTATGGGATTTGTACAGCCTCCCCTAAAAACAAATTTACATTCAGCAGGCTTCCCCAATTTCTAAAAGCAGGTAATATGGGCATGTTTAGACTAAGGCTGATAATAAGCAAGGCAGGGAAAAGATGCAACAGAGATCAAAAGGGAATAAGCACTGTCCCACACAACTAGTTTTATGTCAACACATGTTTGAGAAAATATTTCAAAAATTAAAAAAAACTAGATAGGAGTTAGGTGCGTCAAAGGCACCATCAGGGATCATTCCTAAACATTTTAAAAATTATGAGATGAACAAGCACCAAGTACAGCACTGCAAAATGAATCATCAGATCATAAAACAAAATTTAACATTAAACATCAGACTGTCAGGTTCGCATGCAGAATACTATGCTGCTCGCACAGTTTATTCCTGTTTGCCAACATATAAAAGCTACATTGAAGGACTGACCAATTAGACTATTTCCCCTAGACAAGGATCAGTTGTAAAACTCAAAACCTATATTAACTATGAAGGAGATTTCTTACAGCATAAATATGAATACCTCTTCAAACTTCTTCAGTGTACCAAGTACAGGAGGACTGTAGTACTGCTTTAGCATACTAAGTACAAGAGTACTGTGCAGTACTGCTTCTGTATACAAATACAGGAGGACTGTGGAGTATCAGTTCAGCATAACAAGTTCAGAGGGGAGGTGGTACTGGTTCAGAGTGCTAAGCACTGGAGGACTGTGGTAAAGCACTTTAGCATACTAACTGTTGGAGGACTCTGGAGCACATTAGCATACCAAGAGCTAGAAGACTGTGGAGTACAAGAGGGTTACTTCTACATATGAAATACAGGACGACTGTGGAGTACCAATTTAGCGAGCAGAGTGCTGCGTCGGTAGGACTGAAGGGCAGTGCTGCGTCGGTAGGACTGAAGAGGAGTGCTGCGTCGGTAGGACTGAAGATTCGGTGGTCGAAGTATGGACAACTGTGGAGTGCTACTTCAGCGTACTAAGGGCAGGAGGATGGTGGAGTACTTTAATGCTTCTTCCTACAAATTAGCTTCAGTTAACACGTTTATGCTCCTGCACGAGTTACCTGCATTCTTTTCACTGCCAGTTACACTGCCAGCCAGGACGACTTACAGTTCTTATACCAGCATGTGCTGGTCAGATTGGAAGCAAAAGTTAAAAAGATATTACAGGAAACAGAAAGGAAGAAAACTAGATTCTTACCAGTCTTATAAATATGCATCAACAGGAGTACCCTGAAAATATTCCAGGCTCCCCAACATACTACCATTCATACATATACAAAATGGTTACCCAGTAGATAGGCATTTGAGAATCAAAAATGTTAGTGACCCTCCCTGAAGAAAACTGCAACAGTAAATTACAAATCTGGGTATAACTGTGCCCTTTCCAAATACAAAGACCAACGCAGGCCTCAGCTCACTTAGAGTACTTACACTTGCACTGTGAGACTCCCTTATATATCCCAGGTTTTTCTTCCCAGTCTAGTTTTTTTCAGAGAACCCTATAGGCTCCCCAGCTGCTCCAAAAAAATAAACTGTGCGGTGGTCACACCTGTTCAACTGTGTTTAAAAAATATAATTTCATCATTCTACTAAAAGAATTGCAATTTCTTCAGACATTACTGAAGAAAAATGATTACATCTTTGTCAAACTGGTAAGTAAATTTGCTTGTGGTATTTCACAATTATAAACACAAATCCTGTTTTGTCTGGGGTTAGATTCCAAAACTGAAATTTGTATGTGCCAAGTTTATTAAGCCCACAAAGTTAAGCCACTCATTTCTTAGTCAAATGAAAAGTGTTGAAAAAGTTAATTAGCAATGTGTTTTTTGGATTCAAAGTGAAAAAAATCTTCAGTAATATATTCTGGCCACAAATAGGATTATCTAAGAGTTCAGTGGATGAAGGTACCTCTTGAAAGGCTACCACTAAAAACGGTAGATCAAAACCAATCAAGGTACCAGAAAAACTTACCACAAATACCGGTACTTAAAACCTCACACATGAAGCAAGCACCTACATTGGTATCTTTGTCTGATGTATCTTGAGGAAAATTAACATATTACAGACATTCCTGATCAGGAATAGTGGATACAGTTAAGCATCAGTTCTCAATAATAAGTAACTGTTTGATAACATTGTTATGTTAACAAAAATGTGAAATTACCAAGGAAGTGGAGACAACCTGTGTTGGCCACTTAGGAACAAATTTTGCCCAGTTTGTCTTTTGGATTTTGAAATCAGAACCTTCAGTGGAAACAGTGATGGCCCAAAAGTAAGTGCTGCTTAGACAGATTCTGATCAAGTACTTCCCTTTCAATCCACAGTTTCCAATTATGAGGACATACCTGCAATCTAGTGGTGCTCCAGCAGAGGCCATAAATTTTAACAAAGCAATTGACACGAGGGAATTACAAACAACCGGCTCATTACTAAATCCTCAAAAGAAACATACCCAGATTCACAAACTGACAGTCTTTTTAGGATAGAATTCAAACTAGAATACAGTTGGTGATAATCATTCAGGTCCCAGAACATAGATCCATAGCCACCATTAGCCAATATCCACATGACAGGCACCATCTTTATAACATTCTAAACGCTGATCCTGCAACTACAGATTCATCAGCATCTAATCAATCAAGGAAACCTTTGCCTATTTTTGAAAAAAAGAGGGCAGTGATATATATACACCTTGTTGTCTAAAGCTGTGCATTGTCTTGTATCCTTCCTTGCAATCAGTACCATTTACTACCTTGTCCATATGACCTCTTACTAAAGTTCTGTATTAATACAAAAAGGCACCATTCAAAATATGCCAGACTCGAAGGAAAAACAGTGGGTACAATAACAAAACTAGAATAGCATATAAGTGGAGATACTGTACAAAGTTAGTACGATTCTGTCGATGCCTCTGCCATGGCGGTGTTTTCAGATGTACCTGGGTACCATCTACTTAAAGATGTCAAAGCCCAGACACAATGCTTCAGTGGCAGAAGACCTTTTCTTCAAATCATATATTAAACCTACACAAACTAAAGGTGACCTTTCTAAGGTTTTTCAGGGTATTCACCACCTACCTCAATTTCAAGGAAACCGTGGCATTTCCCCAAAGTATTTTTCAAGAAAGCCACATTCTTTTCACCAACTATCTCTCTTCAGCATCATTAGATAACTAATAAAAACAATTTTTAAAAGTTTTTACTAGATCTGTCGCATGTTTATTTTGCTTTTCTGATTGCACCAATACTTTTGGTGTGGGTGATAGTTCTACATATAGTACATTTTAAATAAAGCATCACGTTAGTGAGACATCAATGTTGGATAATACCGTTCAAGAAATGTTCAAAAACATTTTAACAAGCAGCTAAAAGACCTCAAGCACATATTTTGGTTTCTGTCCAGACTAACATCTACCTATATGTAAAATGGGAACAAGCTAGCCTTCACAGGTACTGACAAAGGCAGAGAAATAAAAGTAATGAACCATGTAACACATTAAAATACATCTTCTGATAAGAGACCTGCACAGCGAATACTACACATATTACTTCTCTGACTGGAAGGCAGTCTTCACACATTATAAAGTTAATTATCATGGTTAGTTTACTACAGTTGGCCTTTCACTGTAATCTCTAAACCATTAATTAAAATTACTGTACAGCGTGCAGAGTTGACATCGGCTTGAAAAGGATGACAGTATAATTGTCTTCCTTAATGTTCAAGTCAGCATGGGTGATTTACACAGTCATACACAATCCTACCTACATAAATCAAGTGCATATGTTACAATATCTTAAATCACAGTATCAAACTGTTTAATGCTCAGAAATTATGCCTCCAAGGTATTCTGAAAATACTGTTAGATTATCTCAGTTTTCCACTGGCACAGCATTTACATCTATGTCAATGGATATACTAGTAAATTTTTCACAGGTGTGTGTGACTACATTTCAAAGATAAGCTTCATACGGTTTCATTCTGTATCCTGATAAAGGCCAAGAGAGGAATTTTTTCATTACCAGTGACACAGATTCAACAATATCCTACCTTTTGTTCAGGTAAAGAAATTTCCCTATAAAGATAAAGCACACCACTGCAAATTGACTCTAAAACCATTACTTTAACATGTGTTTAAACAGCTATGACTTTCCAACATATTACTCAAAACAGTCAAGCTATTAAATGACCCCTTCTATGGAAGGTCTTACTAACTCGGCAGTGATGCAATTTATGCATCTCAAACCAAATCTCAAACCATTCCCTGGTCTGATATATTCAAAGAGAGACTCAACCCTCATTCCTAAGACTATTTTAATATGGTCCATGACATCTGTAAGTAGAAACTGTTTTCTTTTCCTACTCATCTTTCATCTATATTTAGAATAAGAAAAAGTAAATATTTTAGTGTCATTACAAATAAAATCACTTCTGCTCTGTGAACTCCGGACAGGTGCAAGTCAACTTACACATACTTTCTGAAAGTTTCCACTAGTCAGTAAAATTTTTTTTTATTGACTGCCAGCCCAAAACTCTTCACATTACTTCTGAACGCCTAAATCTACTGCTGCTTCTATACAACACACCAAAGCAAAGCGGTTTCCTATATGAAGTTTGCACTGAACCTGTCTGCCAGGATGTTGGCGATATCTGTCAGTTCAGTGCATTTTGTGTCATTCTGCACCACCTTTGAGCAGATCTAAGCATTGCCACTTAGATTCTTGACATAGCTAAAGAATGCCTTGCAGTTATATTTGGAGTCCTTGGCAATTTTTCTTTCAAAGCTCGCCTTGGATGATTGAGGGATCGTACTTTCTTGCAGATACTGATCAGGGATGTCTTCCCTTCTTTGGATTTTACTCTTTTCTGTACTAGTTTCCTCCTTTTACTGTACAGCTTGTTTATGGCAGGGGTCCAACCAGACTGGTTTCCTTTTCTTGGAGGAGTGAGTTTTGCTTGGGATAGCATGTTCCATGCATTCTTGTAGGTGCCTGTAGAATGCATTAGTCAAGGATTTTGCAGTTTGGAAAGTGTTTTCCTTTTACATGGGGGCTTTGAAACTTTCCACCTCAGGTCTTAAGTAACGTGAAGTTTGCTTTTGAAAAGTTTTTCACGGTGGTTTCCTTGTCCGGGGTGGGGGCGGAATGTGGATATCCAAAGTGATTGGTTTATGGTCCGATCTAACCAGAGAGGGGTTGACCTCCGGTGTGGAACACCGGTCGCCCATGTTGGTGATGACCAGGTCCAATATGTTGTCACCTCTGGTGGGAGTGTTGACCAGTTGATCCAGGGCATTTGAATTTATAAATTCTTGGAAATGTTGGGCAAGGGGGTTAGTACTTGAGTAGTTCTCCCAGTTAATGTTTGGGTAATTGAAATCACCCAATATTAGGGTGTTTGGTAGGACCTTTATGCTTCCCAGTGTTTCCAGAAATGTGGAATGGGGGTCCTGGGACATGATGGGTGATCTGTAGCATGCTACAATTTGAATAGCAGTTTTGCCCATTGTTAGTTGCATGTGGATGATCTCTGAAGCATCGTGCTGTGCCACTAACCTGGAGGTGTGGGTGTCCTTTATGAAAATGGATACGCCCCCACCTTTTGTATTTCAGTCTGGGTTCTGTGGCCAAATAGTTTTCATTCACAGCTCCACTACCTCTTTCATAACCAGTCACATTTTCGCTGTCAATTTAATTTTCATTTTCTCTTACTCGTGCCACTGAGACATAGTACAGTCAAACCACATGTCCATCTTTCTTGCTACTTTTCCAAACACTAACTGCATCATTTTTACAGACATCCACTTATCAAATGATACAATTTAACACACACAACGCACACATTTTGGGTTGAGCCCAATACTAAACAACAACACTATTTTTCGGAGCTTACATATTATCGCAACCACACATTCTCCCAACCAAGTTATTACGTATTATCGCAAACATATTATCTACTACTCCATTCATATTTTTGACCCTGTCAGAACTTTCTTTGTTTTTTTAAATTCTCTTAAAGCTTTTGAGTTACCAAAGTACTGTAGTGCGACCTCGGAGCGGATATGTTTATAGGCTTAGAATAATTAAGCGGCTGAAATGTACCAACTGCAGCACTCTGCAAAAAATTAATGTGCTAAATTTTAATACATACTGATTTGTGAATGGTCTGTAGTGGTGATCTTTTTTCATTTGCAATTTGTTTTAATCATCGAAATTCTCAGTGGGAAGTACAATTGCCCGATTATTTCACTGAATAAAAATCCAGCAAAAGAAGTATTGTGTCTTATTCCACAAATATGTTTACATTTCTGTGAAGAAATTGGTCTGAAAGTTTGGCTGACAATTTGCCTGGAACAATGCATGGACTGAGCCCATCTCATTCAGGTAACTCGAAGGCTTTAAGAGAAGTTAAAAAGATGAAGAAAAAAATGGCCAGGGTGAAATAAATTAATAGAGCAGTAGATAACATGGTTGCAATACGTAATAAATTTGACACACACACACAAACACACACAAACACACACAAACACACACAAACACACACAAACACACACAAACACACACAAACACACACAAACACACACAAACACACACAAACACACACACAAACACACACAAACACACACAAAATAAAAGTCTCCCTGTTTCTTATATCAGAGTAGCCCACATTTCCTATCTTCCAGTCCAAATTCCTCTTTATAAATCAAGTGCTTTTATCAAATCAGTCACTAATAAACATAGTCAGAAATTTCATACTAATCTGCATAACAGCTCCTTTATCCAAGGAGTTGTACTTGTAATAATGTGCAGATTCTATTGCTTTTTATTACCACAGACAGAAATTCACTCCACAAATACACATACAAGATCACAGGATTCAAAAGTTGCATCTGATGCATTTCAATTCAGCAAAAGAATTAGCGGTCTATGCACAGCCACTTTACAATGCAACAGCTTTAGAACACAAAC
The DNA here is from genome assembly GCF_019279795.1 of Protopterus annectens. NCBI lineage: Eukaryota > Metazoa > Chordata > Ceratodontiformes > Protopteridae > Protopterus > Protopterus annectens. The sequence goes on from NC_056737.1 coordinate 240,265,396, forward strand.
TTGATGGGGGCGGAGCCTAGATGACCAACTGCGAGCAGTGAATTTTGAGAGCTCCATACACTAGTATAATAATATAGGAAAATGTTATTGTTTTCAAGTTTTATAACATCAAAAATCTATAGATAAACGGAACTACTAAACTACATAAATATCAATTTTGGTGGAGATATACAAAATTGTTCCTGTCAAGTAACTTGGAGATGTATTGATTCACTGAATATGAACAACAAGGAATTCTCATCCAGATGCTGCTTTGAAAAATGAACTACAAATTACATCAACCTTACAGGAACCATCTTACTCTTAAGGAACTATTAACACCACCATAGAAAAATAACAGACACTTCTCTAAAAGACATTGAATGGAGACTCAAACAGGAAGAATTCCAAAAAGAGTTTCTGCTTAAGCAGAATATATGGCTGCTTAACAAAATAAATGACTTAGAAAACAGGGAAAGGAGAAACATAAGGATCTTTGGTCTGCCTGAAAACACTGAAGACATTATTTCATTCTTAACCTAGATTCCTGAATTTTTAGACTTGAAAGAGGGACTTTCATTTGGAACTGAAAGGGCTCAGAGCAGAGGAAACATGCTTCTAACTCAACAAATACTCCACCTAGATCCATAGTTATAACATCTCTTTCATTTCTGGAAAAAGAACTAATTAATATTAAAATCTGCTTGGAGAAAAATCACCCTTAAAATACAATCAAATACAATAAAAAAAAGTCTGGCCAATAATAAAACTGCTAAAACAAATTAAAGCACAGCTGACCTTTCCAGCCAAGATAAAAATACTTTTTGCCAATGAGATGAGAACCTTTAATGACTTGGAAGAAGCTACTATATTCATCAAAAACAACAGCGTCTATCCCAGAAGAAATTAAATGGATGGCTCCTACTCTTAAAAGAATAAAAGAAGCAAATCCTTGGACTGATGCTAGAAAGAATAAACAAAAAAAAATGATCCCAAGACAGCTCCCCCCAAAAAATAACTCTTAAAACTACATCTCTCAAAGTATCAACTGATATAGTACATCACTTGTAAACAGTTTTTATTTAAAAAAAAAAAGCAGAGTTTCTTAAACAACTGAGAAACGGTAATGATTTATTCAGAATGTTCAAAGAGTCCAATTCTTCACTAACAAGGCAGGTCAAGATGGGTTGCTATTTATATTGTATACAAGCCAAACAAAGCAACATATAATACAAACATAGAAGTTTCTGTACCCCTACCTGAACTCTATGAATACTGATCTTGTTCATTTTTCATTGATTTTACTTATAATAATTTAAGCAATTAACTAATTCAACAAGGTACCATTCATCAGAGCTCAGACTCAAATATAACAAATTAACATCATATATATAATAGCAGCAACAGTAGAGTGTTTTGAAAAAAAAATGCTGTCATGGAGACTAATGCCTTCTTCAGTTAAAGTATGATTTAAGAATGTCATGTATATCCTGGTTAAATAATAGCAGCAAGCTCTTAGTACAAATGTCATTATTATGTCTAAATATAGTTAATATCAATTATGGCAGGTATCACAGCTATGAGTGCTGTTTGATCAATCCTGATATGGTGGGGGCGTGGATACAGCAGTGTCTGGCAGCTACTACAAATCCCACTATTATTCTGTCTAAACATAGTTAATATCAATTATGGCAGGTAACATAGCTTCGAGTGCTGCTTGATTAAGCCTGCCATGGTGTGTGTGGATGCAGCTGTTGCATGTTACAGTTTTCATCTCCGGGAAGCTGTGGGTTGAGGCTTGTGATCGTTTACTGATGCTTGTGTATTAGGAAACGATATTTGGTGTTTTAGCCTGGATCCAGGGGAAGGGGGTGGATCCAACTGGAATTTGTGATGTTTTGGCAAAGAATAGTTTATACATCTGCTGAGAGGTGGAAAGCGTGGAAGAATGCGTCATCTCTTATTATGGCAGCTTGTTGGGAGTTTTTTTTTTTTTTTATCTGTTTGCTCTCTGTTCTTTTCCTGGCTGCTGCATCATTGAAAGGGAGGGAATTTAGGCTTGAAGCTGCAGTGACGTGAACAGGTGCATCACGAGCCTCTGGTATGCAGTACACAAGACACACTAAGAAATGCTATGGTGACAGAGTGACAATAATGTTTAACGATGAGATGACTGATGAGATGATTCTCGGCAATAAAGTTTTTGGTTTTTAAAAAAAAAAAAATATATGTACACAATTAAAGGGTCGTTTTAAACCACATGTACACATATTGATAGCCGCCCAACACTTCATTTAGCTCATTAAGTTGATTCTTGATAAAAAATAAATAAATAAATAAGCGCAATTTTATATTTAAAATGTATTTTGGTCCAAACACATTAAGGACTTAGAGTGGAAGTCTGAGTTCTATAAGTCCTTAATGTGTTTGGACCAAAATACATTTTAAATATAAAACTGTGCTTATTTATTTATTTTTTTTGGAAGTCTGAGTTCCGCGGTGGTGGTGCTGCGGTAGGGCTGTCGCCTCACAGTAAGACGCTGTCCGGTTCGATTCTCAGCTAGAGCGTCTTCTGCATGGAGACATGCGTGAATGGGCGTACCTTCATTTAAGGTTGTGTGTCAGGCCTGGCAAGCCGGTACGTAAAAATCAACTGCCAATCATTAGCGAACCGGAGTTCCGCTGTGGCGACCCCTAACCGGGAAAAGCTGAAAGACACAAACAAAGAGTGGAAGTCTGAGTTATTGTGACTGAAGAGCACTTGGTCTTGTGCAGTACTCTTTGCAGTGGTCTGGGAGGTGAGCTTGCTTGGACGTGTTGGGAATATGGGGATAAGTAATTCTAGGGATGTTTGAGGTTGCCGGGAAGTGCTAAACATTCATCAGATTTCCTTCGTGGAAATATCTGTGGGAATGGAAGGTGTGTTGAGTGGTTCACAGGCACAGTGGCCACTGCATGGAACAGGACGGTAAAATTGAACAGGACAAATACTGGTTTGGATATTTTAAGAACAGCCTGGAAACACCACATGAACTAGTGAATAGTATTGTGGCAAAACTGGATGGGCACTGTTGCCCATGCTTGAAGTACTGATGTGTGTGTATCTAAGGACGGAAACATAATTAATGCCAAGAAATATACAGTTGTCCCCTTTGGGAAAAATCATGTACCCATGAATTACCACATAGGTGGCAGTACACTAAACACAGAAAGTGTGATGAGAGACTTAGGGACACAGGTGGACAGTGGTCTCACCTTCGATAACCACATTGCCACAACAGTCAGGAAATCCTTCTATGTGGCACACCTCATCACTAAGGGCTTTTCATCTAGAAAAAATGTCATTGCCCCACTGTACTCATCCCTCATTAGACCCATTATAGAGTACAATGCCAAGTTTGGTATGTACCTCACAAAACATCTGCAACAGCTGGAAAGGCTGCAGAAATACCTCACTAAAAGAATCACAGGCCTAAAGTAGATGCCCTATGCTGACAATCTAAAAAAACTCCAGCTATACTCTGCGGCATATCGTCTACTCAGAGGTGATCTCTGCTTAACATACAAGGCCATGCCAAACCCTGAGCTGTTGGACATGCTCCACTTAAAGAAATCCCAATCCCTCAGAGCCACATGCTCCAGGGATCTAAACCTTGTCATCACAATGAACAAAACATGCTGGGGGGATAGGTTCCTGACCCAGAGACTCTGAGACAGACTGCCCATACATGTGAAGCAGAGCACCTCCTTGGCCCTCTTCAAAAGGAACCTTGATGATTGGATGGGAGATAGGAAGTTCACGTCAGTTGCCCTGCTAGACAGAGATGCATGGAAGTAAATATTGCAGGAAGAAATATCCAGGGAATTGTTATGGCTAGACTGGTATAGGCCCTAGGGCCGATAGCCTAGTACCAACCTAGGACTCCAGAAAGGTCTCATAATTTAAGTCTATGGACTATATAAACATGCTTGGAAGGAGCTAATAAGAATAAGCATTACAGCTTGTGGTCTCTCAAATAACTAAGCAACAGACAAAAAAAAACACAAAAAAAAAAAATAGTTATGTAATGTATGATTTTAGTAAATCTAGACATAAAAATATATAATTGTTATACAAGATGAAGCAGTCTGCTGACAGGATTTAATAACATGGGCTTGTGTATAATAACTACTGTCTTACCTGGTCTTAATGACACTACACTGAACAAGGGAAACATGATCTTCTTATATATGTAAATATGCATAACAAGTCATGTAATTGCTTTAACATGAATTGTAGTTTTTATAGCCCATCTTGACCATATATAATATTTAAGCGGTTACCAAGGTAACTAATGTTTTATACATGACAAACTGACAAAGTTGTTCAAGAGAAACAATAGAAGCCTGAACTTGAAATGTAACAATCATATTCTGATCAAATAGTATTAAATTGACAATAGACACTCAGTTTAATAACATTGGTTTGTGTATAACAACTGTTTTAACTCATCATAAATGACATACACTATATTGAACATCAAGGGGAAGCATGATGATTTTCTCATATAAGAGAATATGTACAAGTCATATAATTGCTTTAACTTGAATTGTGGTTTTGTAACCCATCTTGACCATACACACTACTTAAGCTGTTACCAACATAACCAATGTTTTTTACATGACAAACTGACAAAGTTGTTCAAGGGAAACAATAGAAGCCTGAACTAGGAATGTAACAAATCACATTCTGAACAAATAGTATTAAATTGACAATCACTCAGTTTAATCTTTACTGATTATATAAAATAGAAATTTGCCATTTAAATCTATAAACTTTCAGTATATGCCATAAAATGGCAATGTAGGAATATGGAAAGGAAAGTATAGCTGTGTACACGTACCATAAATGTAGATGTTAGAGTGTATTCACTGTTGCAGTCATCACACTTGGGCCATCTGCCTGCAGGTAGCCCCCAGTCGGCCTGAACACCAGAGTTCCGGGACCCCTGTGTCAGACGCCGCCACCTCCTCCATGACGTCAGGTTGCCAAGGGTACAAAACATGCAGCCAACGCCATTACATCAGTCCCTCTTGCCACAGATGTCAGGAGCCCCCAAAATAGGAAGCAATTAAGTGGTGTGGAACACCTCCAGTTAAAAGTAAATACCACTGCCATAAGATATGGCCAAAAAAGAGGATAGGTAGAAGGTATAGAAAAGTCAGGGGGCTGGAGGGAGGGTAACTAGGACTGCAACAGTGAATACACTTGAACATCTACATTTGTGGTAAGTGTACACTGTACTATGTAATGGTGGAGGCAGTCAAGAAGTATTAGGGCTGGCTAGCAGACCTTGTAAGACTGCTGTAGCAAATCCAGCTCTGGATTTAGAAAAGATAGCCAAGTGGTAATGTTTGGTAAAAGTGTGTACTGAACTCCAGGTTGCAGCTTCCAGGATGTCCCTGGTAGGGACTCCCCTGAGAAATGCTATAGAGGCTGAGGTAGCCCTAGTGGAATGGGTTCTGATCCCCTGCGGGGTAGGTTTTCCATGGTGCTTGTAGCAGAAATGGATGCAGTGTGCTATCCATTTGGAGATGGTTTGCTTTGAAATGGCCTTGCCCTCTGCTCCTGTAGCAAAGCCGACTAGCAGCTGGTCAGATTTTCTGAATAGTTTAGTCCTGTCAAGGTAGAACCTAAGCTGTCTGGGCACGTCCAAGGAGTGCAGGATCCTTTCCCCTTTAATCTGAGGATTAGGAAAAAAGGTTGTTAAATGGATGGAATGGTTTAAAGCCACACTGGATACCACCTTGGGCATAGAGGGGCAAGTCCTGAGGGAAACCCTGTCCGCATGGAAGATAATGAAGGGTTCCACAGCCATAAGGGCCTGTAACTCAGACACTCTTCTTGCTGAAGTTATGGCTAGAAGTAAGGCTGTTTTCCAAGAGAGGAATTTTAACTCTGCTGTAGCAGCAGGCTCAAAAGGAGGAAGCGTGAGCTTCACTAGTACAAAGGCAGGAGTGAGAGCTCTCCTCGGAGGTCTTAAATTGTTAGCTCCTCTCAGGAACTATTTGACCTGAGGGTGAGAGAAGAGGGGTGGCTCAGTATTGTAATGGAGCTGAGATGGCAGAGGTGTGAATCTTAATTGCTGAGAATGATAGGCCTTTGTGGAGCAGCTCTGCTAGATAATCTAGAATTAGAGGTAAGGTGGGCATGACTGTGTCCTTTCCCTGAGACTGGCTCCAAGAACAGAATATTTTCCACTTTGCTGAATAAGATTCCCTAGTACTAGGCCTTCTGACCTCAAGGATGACATCCAGCACCTGTTTGCAGAGGGTTGCTGGTGATGTATTCAGGGAATAAGCCAGGCTGCTAGGTTCAGGGTTTGCAGCAAAGGATGCAAAATCTGCCCCTCCTGCTGGAACAGCAGAGGGGGTCTGATGCAGGTGCCAGGGTGGCACTGTTGTCAGACTGCGTAAAAGTGGGTATCAGTGCTGGCGTGGCTAGTCTGGTGCAATAAGGCTCGTCTTTGGCCTGTCCTGTTTAATCTCGAGTAGTACTTTCGAGAGGAGGGGCAGAAAGGGGGAAAGGCATAGACTGAGAGGTTTTCCCATGTAAAGGATAGGGCATCCACTTTCCCTGCTTGGCTGTGGAGAGTTCTGGTGCAAAATTTGCTCAATTGATGGTTCTGGGGGGGGGAAGCAAAGAGGTCCACCTCTGGTGTCCCCCTATCTGTGGATTAGAAGCTTGAATGAATTGGGCTCCAGTTTCCACTTGTGCGGGTCCATTAGATTTCTGCTCAAGTCGTCTGCCAGTGAATTTTGTTTACCTGGCAGGAATTGAGCTTGCAGGTGCACTTGGTTGCTCCAAGACTGTGTTCCACAGAGCCATGGCTAACCTGCAGAGTGGTTAGGAATGAGTTCCCCCCTGCTTGTTTATGTATCACATGACTGTGGTGTTGTCTGTCTTTATCAAGAGCTGTCTGGTAGGATGAGAAGGCTGTCAGTGCATTCTGTGCAGCTAAAATTTCTTTTTGATTGGTATGCAGGTTCATTGTCTTGGGCTCCATTGCCTTAAATGCATTTGCCTGCCATGTGAGCCCCCATGCATAGTCTGATGAGTCTGTTGTCAGGGTTTGGGCGGCAGGGGGTTGAGTTAAAGGGAGACCCTTGTTGTGGTGGCAGGCCTCTGCCCACCAAAGGAACTCTGTCCTTAGGCAAGGAACGATCGGAATCACTGTTTCCAGGTCCTGAGAGTTGTTGACACCAGAGACTTTGAAGTACCATTGAAGTTTCCTCATATGCAGTCTTGCATATGGAATTAGGAGAATGCATGAGGCCATGAACCCTAGGGCTTGCAGTGTTTTTCTTGCAGATAGCTGGGTTTGGGTGGTCAGTAGTCTGAAGTAGTTTGCCAAGTAAACCTGCTTTTCTGGAGTGAGGAAGGCAATCTGGGAAGTTGCCATCTGAAATACAGTGGACAACTCTCAGCCCCACCCACCCTCTACCCCCAGAAGTGTCTTGTGCCGTTTTGGAATCTACTTACATGTCATGATTTACTGTTGCAGTAGTTGCCCTCTAAGGCAGTAGAGATATGCAGTGTACATATTGCAGCAGTAGTTCTTTGAGGAAAGGTTACTGTAACAAAGCTTCCCTGCCTCCATTCCCTCACCAAGATTCTGCACACATTTTCTTTTAATAGGCACATTTCTTCACATGACACATTGACTTGAAGAACCAAGGAGTACAGAACACCACTGGATATGTAATGCAATTGCTAACTGTTTGAAATACTGGCAGCTGCTGTAGCAAGTCCCATAATGCTGAGACTGAATGTCCGAAAAAGTGGACTTGCACATACCAAGTCTGAAATGGCCATTTCTTGGAATATGGTGATTTAAGAGTGGTGATCCAAGAGTTGGTAAAAAGTTTGGTGGTGTGAAGGGGGCTTGTCCCCCACATTCTGGGTGCAGGGGGGCTTACACCCTCTGCAAACAATGAAGTTTTAAGGAGCAGAGCGATGTTAGATATTTGCTATTTTCCATCATTTTTTACTAGTTTTTTTCCCCAGCACTTCAACAGGATGGCAAAGGAATCTCACATAACATGAATCAGTCTCTCTGATAGATCTGTACAGCTCTTTGGAAGGAAGACATCACTGAGAAAAATCCAGCCACAAAATAGGACAAATGTATTTATTTACTTGCCATTTGTTAACCGGGTTAGTCTGGCTGGGCAGGTGCCCTTTTTCACCAGAGGAGAAAAGCTCCAGATCCAATGTTTACAACAGATTATAAAAGGGATTAACGGTTGTATACAAGAGAGAAAATACAGATATATACAGAATCATAACAGAAATCATGAACAAAATAATATACATTGTGTTAAGCATCCATAAAAGGGTGCCATTAATAACCTTAAAATGACACGTTGTGAAATCCAGTTATATGGTAGGAGAAAAGAGGGAAAGAAGGACTAGAGGATCGGCAGATACTACTTTTAGCACCGAATCAAGTCCTGGAAAATAGTGTGGAGGCAGGGTAAGAGCAGGAGAGACAGAGGTGAGAGTTGTAGGATGCACTAAAAAGCCATTAAGAAACTCAGTGTAGGTTACTGTGAGTGGAGGTAGAAAGCTTACTATCAGGGGAGTCTAGGATAGAGGAAAATAGACCAGTGGCTTGATGGGAGAAGAGAGCTGGGCAGGAAAATGGTTTCAAGTAAGGTCTTTATAGGGGCAGGACCAGGAGTTGTGTAGGTAGTCCTTTAGGACAAGTTTGAAGTTGTTAGAATTTTGGAGATCTGATGTGAGAGGTAGCTTGTTCCAAGATGTACAGACTACATCTAAACCACTAACCAGTAACTAAACCAAAATACAAACATAGATTTACTATTACTCCTCGAAGATCTAACATTATAGTAAGTACATTGCAAATCAAGAGCTACTTTGAGGGTGTATGACACAAACAGTAGGCAGCTTAATATATTTCTAAAACTTCGTTTCAAAGAACATAACATAGCAACCAGGAATTACTGCAAGAAAATAAAATAATAAATGTTCTTTTTTTCATCATAATGTGATCACACAGTAATAATTTTGGAAAAAGAAATTTGAATTTGGCCACTTTTCTCCGGTTAGTGGTTTAAACAAAGCAAAAAGGCAGCAGAAATAGAGCTGAGATAGCATTTTAAAACAAGAAAAATGATCTTTACAACAATCTGTACAAAACAGCACAACAGCTGGCATCTTATTTAAGATAATTTGGTCACTCACATCTGGGCAGCTAACCACAGGAAAAGCACATATCCAAATGCACAGGTTAAAGGACTTGATCTTTATTGCTCAGCAATGTCGCACTTGCACACAAATGAGCAAATTGTTACTCTAGTAATGTACAGAAATGTTTCTCTGTACCTTGGAAAACTTTGTGTGTACACTGACCTTAGCAACAATAATGTAAACAAGTCAATGTAGAATGCTAATGAAGTGTACCTAGCCGTAGTTGCTAGTACAACCAGAACTGGAAAATATCTACAAATTAGATCTCAACAGTATTCTAGAGAGGCAATCTTGTTTCATTATCTCGAGTCTATTGCTCTGGTTTCATCTACTGGCATTGCTGTTCCTTCACAATTTTCTGATGTTCCATTATACTGCCATGATTGCTACCCCAAAAGTTTTTGTACTCTTATAATAAAACTCATACTGGTGCCTAAACACGATCTCTAGATTGCAAATACCCATGTGTGTGGTGTAACAACGTAGGGGACCAAGTGCCTCAGCCAACTCCCCATTCTCACAAAAAACTTCTGCCCTGCCATTGCTGAAGAAATAGGTTAGAATATCTGAATTTATCATTAGTGATAAAGACTCTTGCAAGATGAAGGAAAAGGTAAGAGTTTGTAAGCCAGCTTTCTATGGAGAATAATTCTTGGGTATTTTGTCATAGTTCAGTCGTGGTTTTAGCTGTACAAATGAGTGCAACGTTATCTGCGTACTGCACGATTGTGGCATGCAAGGAAGCAGTACGTAGGTCATTGATAACAGGATGAACAAGACAGTGGGCCTGATATGGATACTTGGGGGAAATTTGTCATTTTATGGCTTGCTACTTTTCTGGGCAGCCCAACCTAGGCAGGATAGTTTGTGCAAGAACTTATGATGGATGGCTGACTACATCAAATGCTTTCAATAAGTCAGGAAAAAAAGCATGGAGACCAGGTAGTTTGTTTGTTTTGGTTAATTGTGTTAGTAAAACTTAGCAATATTTTAGTAGCACTGTGACTGGGTCAAAAGGAGGTTATGTGCCAGGATCAGCTTTAGTAGTAGAGTGGATACAATTCTCTAGGATTACTGATGGAAGTGAGAGAATATCAGCTGGTCTATATAGTTAGATATTTTGGCAGAAGGACTGCCCTTCACCAGTTGTACAAGAAAGTATTTTTTCCAGAGTTGTGGTACATAGTTTTCACTGACCGAGTGATTTATTAGGATCGACACAGGATACACTATTGCATCAGCAGCTATTTGGAAGTGTTCTGGTGGCAGGTTTATCAGGGAATAAAGTACTTGGTTTTATCATACAGTGGTATTTTTAATGGTAGAAGTGGGGACTGGTGTGATACTGGCGATAGAACTGGGGGCATCAGGTTTGGATTACTATTTGGTTGCTGAGACTTACTGTAGAAAGGGATGGTTAAATCGAGTAGCTACATTATCCCATTGGTGGTGGGGGTGGGTTGGTGAAGTCTGTGTGATTTTGCTTGGGTTCTGTAGCTTTCTTACACAAGTTCACAAAAGTTTAGGATTAGGTCGGCAAGAAGTGTGCAGTTTTTTTTTTTTTTGTCAATCTAATGTGGTATTTGATCTGCCTTGTTTTAGTTGTCCTACTTATTGCAGACTAGCAGTGGCTCTACTATGTAACCGTGTTTTTCCAGGACTAGTTCCTTTAGTGTCATTAGCGGTTTGGCATTTTTGGACAACTACTGATCTGGGTTAGATTAGACTCTCCTAGTTCTGACAGGGGCATGTCTGTTGAATGCATTTAGAAACATTATCAAATACTGTGACACTGTCATGAAATGGTAGGTATTTAAATATATTCCAGTTAACTTACTGCAGAATAGGTTACACCTTGTAATTTGCACTGATGAACTGTGTCAAATTATACAGCTGAATGTTATCAGTGGTAATTTCAGAGTTGACTGTAAGACAGTCAATGTTAAACTGCAATAGCAGGTGACCTTATGGGTAATGTTGGTAGATAACTAGATGAGGATGTGTTGTAGAGTAGAGATATTGTTTCAGGGGGGGGGTGTAGATGGCTGCCATTATTACCCTTTTTGCATGCACTAAGTATAAAGGGACATTAGAAGTATTTCTGCATTATTGAACTAAGGAGTGCTGGTGTAATATAGGGAAATATTTAGATTATTCTTGTAAATTATGGCTATCCCTCCAGCTTTTTTGTGTACTTAGTCTAGTCAGTGGAAACTGAATCCTGGGGATAAGACTTCTTAATCTTTTTTTTTTTTTTTTTTTTTTTTAAGCCCTGTTTCCATGGCTACATGGATGTCTGGAGAGTGATAGGCTATCCATGCATGTACTTCATAGATTTTGGTAAAATACTCCTCTGATTAGAATGAGTTATTTTTAGTCCTGGAAAAATCTGTTACTTTTATGGTGGTTGGAGCAGAGTTAGACGCAAGTATAGCACTTGAGTGACATAGCCCTGGCTTGGACTGAATGTCACCACTTAGCTTAAGGTTTAATATAGAATGGTGGAGGATATCCATTTGTATTTTGGCTTTGATGTTAGGCATTTGAATTAAGGGACTGTAGTGTATGATTTTGTTTTTGAAGTAATCTGTAGGGGTGGTATGATAAAGAGATGCAACAGTGACCTAGGCTTCTATTTTTGGACGAGTCTGTTGTGCTCTAGGGGCTGCAATGCGAGTGATGCTGAAGGTGGTGATGAGATGTAAACTGTGCTAGAAGGCAAAGTATAAAAACAGAGAGGACATTACTGTGGGTTGTTGCTAGGGCTAGAGAGAGTGGAAGTGAGGCTGTGCTGGATTGAAGTTGGGAATTTGTGGAATGAAAGTTAAGGAATGCTGTCTATTGGTTTAGAGCAAAAGGCAAAGGGAACAAGGTAAGAATATAAGTAGAGTAGGTGGGGTGAGAAGTAGGTTAAGTAGGGGAGAGAAGTGAACAAAAATTTAGTGGGTCCTTCCCCCCTCAGAGTCTTCCCCAGAAATAATCTATGAAGTTTTAGGGGCACTTTACCACTCCATGACACAAGTGATTTTAAAACTAGAACCACAAGAGCTACACTGGCTGGAGACCAACAGAGCTAAGGAGAGTGACAGTTGGGCAATTCAATTGAATGCAATTGTTCCCCATCAGATGATGGTTTGCCACCAATAACAATCAATGCGATAGAAAGTGTAGAAACAGAAAGATTTGTTCGGTTTACTCTGCCTGCTTGAAGTGAGTTACAACATTTAATTTTGTTTTTATACGAGCAGCATTTACCTGAGATCTATTATGTCGCTCAGAAGTCTGCTGTTCAAACAATATGTTCCACTCTTTGGAGGCCAGTCACTGCGACAGTATTTTTTTTTTCAGAATGGAAGAGTCTCAGCAGAACTTAATGGCCGAGGGAACTGCTTTTAAAAGGGAAGCTTTGGTCTGTGAAAGCAGAATATGTTGGTGTTAAATTAAACTTGAACTAAAGCAAAATAAGGTCTTGGCGGGGGGGGGGCTTCCAGCAGTTTCACACTACAATACAAACAAATCTAATGCAAAGGTGAGAGGGAAACTTATCTACAGCTCTAAAGCTGTTTCAGAACTTTAATTTGATACTTTGCAATACCTTACAACTGAAGGTACTGTCCTTTTCCTGCTTTTAGAAATGCAACTGAAATTAAGCTGTGGAAGTTCCTCTGGCAGCAAGACTTTCCTAGCACTTCTGTGGCAAGTATCTTCAGGGCAACTATGGGTTCAGCACATGGTAAAACAATGTATGTGTGTGTGTGTGTGTGTGTGTGTGTGTGTGTGTGTGTGTGTGTGTGTGTGTGTGTGTGTGTGTGTGTGTGTGTGTGTGTGTGTGTGTGTACGCACACATGTGTGCGTGATTTCATCCAAGACTATAAGTCTAGACTGAAAATGCCTACAAATTTGATCTAAAAAAAATGTCAGTTCTAAGATTGCTGTGTCTTTCGGCTTTTCCAGGTCGCCACAGCGGAACTCCGGTCTGCTAATGATTGGCAGTATATTTTTACGTGCAGAGTTGCAGACCCTGACGCACAACCTTCAGCGAAGGTATGCCCATCTCCACACAGAAGATGCTCGCAGAAATCGAACAGGACATCTTACTGTGAGGCGACAACGCTACCGCAGCACCACCACCGCAGTAACTATGTCAGTTCTAATCACATTTGATCAAAAAAAACTGTAGTAGAATATACAGAGCTAATGCTGGTATGAGTTAGTGTCAGTACACTAGCAATTACCCTCCAAATTAGTCCGGTGTACCATTTGTTTCTTGCTAATGCCCAGCCACAAGTATGTTTATAATGTGTGTGGTGGTCACTTGTCTCTGTGCTTGTGCGACTGCAGATTTACTATATTTAATTAAAGGAGGGTCTGGGGGTGCAGGAAGGCTTTGCCACACTACAAAAAAGAAGTTTGGGATGTGTATTTGTTATATATGAAGTTTTAGATGTAACGTGATTCAACCATGTGTTTTTCACCAAATGTGTCTTAGATGTTTTGTGATTATACAAAATGTTTCTTTGATGTAAGGTAATACACACCACACACACTATACTCATGCGCACACAAATATCTTTGTGCTCACATATATATATATATATATATATATATATATATATATATATATATATATATATATATTATATATACACACACATACATATATACACACACACACACACACACACACACACACACACACACACACACACACACACACAAGTTATGTATTTACCATTAATTGGCATCTGTGCTGTCTTTTTTCATTCTTCCTCACTAATGGGTCTAAGATCCGATCCTGAGATCAGACTCAGCTGCATAACCAAAACTCTAGCTCTTCCCTCTACCCATAATGCTCTTCTCCAGCCCAACTCCTCAGATCGAGTTTGCTGCCTTACTGCCCACTGCGTTATAGAGAGAGAACAGGACACAAGAAAAGATGAGGCTCAAACAAGGCACCGGAGGTTCATAGGTAGGTACTAGGCTATTGGCCCTAGGGCCTACACAAGCCTAGCCAAAAAGGTACCCTGGCTTTCGCCACCCAAGAAAATTATTTTCCTGTGCCCCTGTCAAGCAGAACCACAGAAGTGATCCTCGGGGTGAATTTCCTATTACCCATCCAATCATCAAGATTTTTCTTGAAGAGTGCTAATGAGGAGCTCTGTTTTGACATAGATAGGTAGTCTGTTCCAGAGTATGGGAAGTCTCTGGGACAGGAATCTATCCCTCCAGCATGTTCCGTTTATTGTGGTGACAAGGTTTAGGTCCCTAGAGCATGTAGCTCGGAGGGATTGGGATTTCTTTAAGTGGAGCATGTCCAACAGCTCTGGGTTTGACATAGCTTTGTATGTTAGGCAGAGATCGCCTCAGAGTAAGCGATATGCGATGGGTTCCATTAACATCTATAGATCCTTCAAAGAGTGACATGCCCAGGGTATGGTTGGGAGGGAAGTTGAGAAAGAATGAAAATGGACAACAGATGCCAAGTTATGGTAAGTGGATGTTGTCCTTTTCATTCTTCCTCACGAATGGAAGAGAGCCCCCAGTTACGTAACTCTTGGGAGGCCCTCAAGGAAGGACATGCACTGTTGAATCAAAGGAAGCTCTGCTTCTGGAGACGATGTCTTATTTGTCATGTGTGACAAAGGTTAGAGTCTTTGACCAAGTGGCTGCACCCCTGATGTTATCAATGGAGGTTCTTGAAGAAAAAGCAGATAAAGTAGCCGCAGAATTAGTTGAATGCTCTCCAAGAGGACAAAGCAACTCCAAACGTTTGAGAATAAATCGGCAAGATACAAATCCGTAATCCATTTGGCCAGTGTAATTTTGGATACTGCCTGACCCAAGTGGCTAGGGGAAAAGGATACAAACAGGCAATCATTCTTCCTGCACTGTTTTGTCCTGTGAAGATAAAAATGTAATTACCTGTGGAGATCAAGAAGGTGCAGCATATACTTTGCCCTCATTAGTAAACTCTAGAAAGAAAACTGGTTAATTGTATGGACTGGTTAATGTTAGTTTCCATGGTCACTTTAGGCAAAAAGGAAGAGCTGGTTCATAAAAACACCCTATCCATATCTAAAATAATGCAAAAAGGCCAAGCAGATAAAGCTTGGAGTTCAGAAATTATTTTTGCTGAAGTGATAGCTGATGAAAAGATGGTTTTCCAAGACAAACTTCATGTTGCATTTGTCCAACAGTTCAAAGGGTTTCTGAGCTAATCCCTGAAGGACCACTGTCAAATCCCTAAGAGAAGAGGGATCCTTTATTGGAGGTCTCCAAGGAAGAAAATTCCCTTCATGAAAGCTTTACAAAACCTGGAAAATGTCAGCAAGAAAAACTCAATATGGCTGCTAGCAGAAGTTTTATTAGGAAAAACTAGCCCCTTCCTTAAACAGAGTAGTGAGAAAAAGAAAAATGGCCAAAGTAGGTGCTGAAAGGGGGGTCAATATTCTGCTTGGAAGCCCATATGTAAAATCTTTTTCATTTTCTTTTGAAGACTTTCTTGGTGGAGGCCTTCTGGGAGGCCAAGATAATGTCACAAACTGGGGAGGCGAGCCTACACCATCTTACTATCACTGGAAGTGGAGAAACCATGCTCTCAGTTTGAGGGGCCATGAGATTGGAATGTTGAATTTCTGATGAACAAGGTAAGAGATTGAGTGGGCTCCAGTATCCATGGAGGATACTTCAAGTGAGACCAGAGGAAGAGGGAACCATACCTATTGAGGCCAGAAGGGTCCAATGAGGATGACCGAGTACTTCAGCCTGCTTGTTTTGCAGAATCTTGGGGATTAACAGAACTGGGGGGGTAGCAAAATGGAGACCAGGTGGCCAATCATGAATCAGAGCATCCCTCGGTTACTCCCCCAGAGGGCGGATCAAAGCAAAGTACTTGCTGCACTTGTTGAGGGGGGAGGCACACAGGTCACAGCAAGGCTGGCCCCAGTGGCTGAACATTATACTCGCTACTGTTTGGTTGAGTGACAACTTGAGGAATCAGAATGGACCTGCTAAGTGTCTGCCAATGCACTGGTTTTCCCCAGTATGTGCACTGCAATAAGAATATGGTTTGAAGAGATGGCCCATTTCCAGACCCTCAGTCTCTCTTCACAATGGGTAGGAAAGGGTTCCTCCTGGTTTATTGATGTACCAGACTACTGACATGTCTGTAGGGATTGCAATAGCCCCTAGAGAGAGAACATCCTGAAAGGCTTCCAACATTAGGAGAACTGCTCTCATTACTAAGATATTGATATATAACTTTGTCCGCAAGGGGGACCATGTGCCTTGGACCATATTTCACATGAAATGCACTCCTACCCCACCTCAGCTGAGAAGAGTCCATTGTCACCATGGCTACTGGGGGAGTAACAGAGAACAGTCTACCCAGAAACAGGTCATCTGACTGGATATACCAGTGAACATGACGTTTGCAAACTGAAGAGAGTTTTATGGGAAATAAGAGGCTGGTAAAGAATGGAACACTGAAGCACCAATGTCTACTGAAGGATTTGCATAAAGAAGCTCGCTAGAGAAACTAGAAGAATGGCAGCTGACAGAGCTTGTAGCACTAGCTTTGCTGGAGGGGACGGATGAGACCATAAGTCCTGCACTTGATTTCTCAATGATGTAATGAAACAGAGAGGTAATTATGCCACTTGAGTCATAGAATCCAGTTGATTTCTATAAATTCCAGCATTGCCACAGGAGTCATCTTCAATATGACAAGGTTTATTGTAATGCCAAGGAAGTTGGGGATCTGACACAAGTAATCCCTAGCTGAAGTAAGTAATCCCTAGCTGAAGTAAGTAATCCCTAGCTGAAGTAAGTAATCCCTAGCTTGTAAAAGTTGATGCGTGGTTGGGGTGGCGAAGAGCCAATCATCGAGACATGGAAACACCTGGAATCCTTTGAGTATCAAGTGAGCTGCCATGACTGCCATGCATTTGCTGAACACCCTGAGGGCTGTGGCGAGTCCAAAAGCAGTGCTCTGAACTGGTAGTGATTGGCCCCCAGCCAATAGAGCAGGCATCTCCTGGAGTACCCGTTTATTTTTATTTGATAGTACACATCCTGGCGATCTATAGAGCACATCCAATCATCCTTGACATGGACAACCATAAACATTTAGAACTTTGATTATTTTACATACTGATCCAACATGGGTCTGAGGTCCCCTGTTTTCTTTGGTACTAAAAAGAAGTGGGAGTAAGTTCAGAACCCCAGCTGTTCAGGTGCGACCTCCTGGATGACTCTTTGTAGCAGCTTTTGAGTTTCTTGGGCTGCATGCTCCCTCTGACTGGGTGGAACACTGGGGAGTTTCTTCCTTTGGACAGGACGTTGAATGGAAAAGTTACATAATCTCTGGATAGGATTTCTAGCACCCAGGTATTTCTTGATACATATGTCCAGGTGTTCAAGTGCAAGGAAAAATGACCCCAGGCTGCTTTCACAGATGGTCAGGCAGGCAACACTTCAGGAGTGCTGATATGGCCTATCAGAGAAGAAGTCTCTGAAGCCCTGGTTTTGCAGACACCCTCTGCCTTTGGGGCAACATTTGCATTGAAATCTCCTCCTCTGCCTTTGGAGGAAGTATGCCCGCACGAGTCCTCAACAGGTCCCAGAGATTTCCAGAGCCACATTTTCTTACCACCTCATTGGTTCCTAGAGAATGACCATTAAAGGGTAGAAAACTTGATTCCAGTGGCAGACAGGGTCTTTCCTTCCTGCTTGCTGTGGCTAAGTGAGTATTTCCCTGATGAGCTGAACGAGGAGGAGACAGAGGGGGGATTAACAAAAGACACCTTAAAGTGTTCGGCAAAGTTACATAGCCTCATCCAGGCACATCTCTTAATGGCTATGCCTGAACCGGCTGCTCGTTGAGGCACCCTCAGCTGTATGGGAGATCAGCCTCATTGATGAACTGGCAATAAACAAAGAGCAGCCAGATGAGGCAAAACCTTTGAGAAATCCTCCGCAGAAATGAACTTGGTGACAGAGTTTGAAAGCTCCCTGATCAAATCTCTCTGTAAGCGAGTAAAATGTACCAGGTAATTTAAAGACCTCACTGCGAATGTGGCCAAGGTGTAAATGCATTTTCCAAATCTATCCTTCACTCTGGACTTCCTGCTTGGTGGATGGACAGAGGAGCTTTGCTTGGCTAGCTCCTTCTTAGTGGCTGCTGCCACAATGATGGCATCAATTGCTCCAGTGGGGTTTGTCTGAAGGAACTAAGAATTTATCCGGGCACTTTTGGATAGGCTCAACAGTGTCTGGTTCCTTCCAAGCTTGGCAGGAAATTAGATCAACAAGTTCATCCACCGGGGGAGTCACCAAAGACATAGATGGGCCAGCTCCATAAGCCTCCTGAGGAACTAGTGTTCCTGAAGGAGCTTGAGAAGACCAGCTACCCTTCTGCTTAAGGATTTCCAGGATGTCCCAAAAGAAGACAGTCAGATGGTGATCTAGAGGATCCTTCTCCCTCATCAAAATCAGTGTCTTCCATGAGAGACTCCACAGGGGAGTCTATGTGCCTCCTCTTAGATTTTTTCTTCCAAAGTACCTCTTCTATGGTGTATTCAGGAGAGGCGTTGGAAAAAAGGGTGAATCCCTCTGGTGAACGAGTGTGGAGGCTTTCCAGAGACAGCTGAACTTAAGGAACAGAAATGATGGGCTCAGAGCTCGGACCAGACAAGGGACGAGGGGGTAGGATCCAAGATATGAGAGGATGGCTCTCTATGCAAAGAGAAGGCTCTTTCTACTACCTGAAAGGCTAACAGACCTGGGGACACCTCCCCCTCTTGAAGCGGCGGACGAAAGGTAGAGACCAACCCAACATCCGAGCCCTACGGACAGGATCATACCCGAACTGTTAAGACCAGAGGTACCAAGGGGGAGGCATGGATTCAATAAAGTTGAAGCCGATCTCAAACCCTCAGACCCAGCGATGACTTCTCGGATCAGATAACCACCCAGATCTAACAGTCTTGTATATGTAGCACAGTTGGATCAGAGTATTGGATCCTATACCCATTTGTGAGAAAGAATGAAAAGGACAACATCTATATCTACAGTAGAGTCGATTATCCTAACTAATTGGGACCTAGGGTAGTTTGGATAATCAGTCATATAAATGAACCGGATTAAAAACATCCAAAATCTTTCCAGCAGGCAGGAATACATTTTTCAACCATTCAGAATTCGACAAAGAATATTTTTCACACATGAGCTAGCTACAAGTTAAAAAAACATGCTCTAATAAATACATACAGTGGATATAAAAATTGTACACACCCCTTGGTTTTTGTGATATAAAAAATGAAACAACAATAAATCATTTCAAAACTTTTCCCCACCTTTAATGTGACCTATAACCTGTACAATTCAATTGAAAAAAACAAATCTGTTAGGGGAAAATATATAAAAAATAAAAAACGTACAATAAGCTGGTTGCATAAGTGTGCACACCCTTAAACTAATACTTTGTTGAAGCACCTTTTGATTTAATTGCAGCATTTTTTTATTTAATTACAGCATTCAGTCTTCTTGGGTAGGAGTCTGTCAGCATGGCACATCTTGACTTGGCAATATTTGCCCACACTTCCTTGCAAAAGCGCTCCACATCTGTCAGATTGTAAGGGTATCCTCTTGTGCACACACCTCTTCGGGTAACCACACAGACTTTCAATTGGATTTACAGTAGGTCTGGGCTCTGGCTGGGCCATTCCAAAACTAATTTTCTTCTCGTGAAGCCATTCTTTTGTTGATTTAGATGTACGATTGGGGTCATTGTCATGTTGAAAGAGGAAATTCCTCTTCATCTTCAGCTTTCTAGCAGACCGCTGAAGGTTTTGGGCCAAAATTGACTGGCATTTGGAACTGTTCATAATTCCCTCCCACCTTGACTAAAGTCCCAATTCCAGCTGAAAAGTAACCCTAAACCATGATACTGCCACCACCATCCTTCACTGTGGGGATGGTATTTTTTTGGTGATGCAAAACGTTTTTCCGCCAAACGTATCTTTTTGAATTTTGGCCAAAAGGTTCACCCTTGGTCTCAGACTATAACACATTTTCCCACATGCTTTTGGGACAATATGTACTGTTTTATAGCTACTACTCTTAACAAAATACTTTACCCTGGCAAGCCTGCTTGCCCCTCAACCTACCCCAACAAATCTCCACCTGAAATTGTTACCCTACTCAAACACTTCATTGACACTATCCAAAACCTTACACCCTCAAATACTAATGCTAAAACTATCACTACTACCAACAACCCTCATAGCCAGAATCTCTTCTCATTTAAACCTGTATCAACTTCCTACATCAAATCCCTTCTTCTTAAGCTTAAACCATGCTCTCCCTCTACTGATAACCTACCGCCTACATTTCTCAACCTTGCTGCTGAATCTATAGCCTTACCTAGATCCATTCTTATTAACAGATCTATACAAGAGGCTACAGTTCCTACTATCTGGAAATCCTTCTCTACTATCCCACTGCATAAAAGGTGGCAACTCCACTGATCCAGCTAACTATCATCTCATTGCTATTCTTTCTCCCATCTCCAAGTTGCTCGAAAAATGCATACATTAACAACTTCTCAACCATCTCCTCCAACACAACCTTCTCACTCAGCATGGTTTCCGTCCGCACCACAGCACATCCACTGCCCTCCTCTCTTTCACTCGTACCATAGCCACTGCCCTTGATAACAAACAGCTAATATCCTGCCTCTTCCTTGACCTTTCCAAAGCCTTTGACACAGTCTCTCACCCTATACTACTTTCTAAATTATCTAACCTCAACCTGTCTTCTTCCCCCAGCTCTCTCTCAGGTAGGCAGCAATCTGTCAAATGGCTCTCCCTTTACATCTGTTCCAACAGGTGTTCCTCAAGGCTCTATCGCGGGTCCCCTCTTATTTAATATCTTTACAAACGAACTATTCACCTCTTGCAGACAATATTCTATTATACAATATGCAGACGACGCTACACTCATCTCAATCTCCAGTAGTATCACAGACCTTCTCACCCTTACTCAAAACTCCTTTCTATCCACAGAGAAATGGCTGACAATCTGCTTATCCTTAACCCTAAGATCAAGCTCCTGCTCTTTCTCCCCTGCTCTTTTTGCAATCACAAATCTACATTTACCATAACATCCTCTAACACAATCATAAAACCTGAACCACACACTAAACTGTTAGGCATCATTATAGATGACGAGCTCAAATTTAACTTGCACTTACTGAAAGGAATAAAAAAAACACACCAGAAACTTGGCTTGCTCTATCGTAACGAAAATTTCTTGCTCCAAATGCTAGACTCTCCCTAGCACATTCCTTCCTCCTGCCCACACTTCTCTATGCAGCCCCAGTACTAACCAATATACAAGCTACTACCATGAACAAACTGCAACAAACTTGCCATAAAACTGCAAGATTCATTACTAACTCCCCCTACAACTCCCATCACTGCCCTGCTCTGAACTCATTACAATGGTTCAAATTCCCTCAACTACTGCTACTTTCTCAATTTCAGGTTATTCACTCCATTCTATACAGGCCTTCATCCTGTCCAGCTCTCACTACTCTTGTATCTACCTATACCCCTTCTAGAACCCTCCGCATCTCTAACCAACAACTTCAGAATGTAGACCATTCAAAGAAGAACACAGGCAAACTGCAATATAACTGCTCTATAGCCCACACTTGGAACAAACTTCCTCTGAACATCCGTTCCATCATACACCCTGCACACTTTAAAAAGGAACTCAAACATTATCTTCTCAACACTAAATCATGTCTCTGCTTAGAATCTACCGGATATGTCCCCTTTATACAATTGGTGCTCCTTTCCTCTGAACTCCGAAAAGCACCTATACCTTCCTACAAAGCCAATGCAATGAATTATGATTCACTTGTACATCTCTTATTTGATCACTTGTATATAACTTGTTTTGTACAAAAAAAGAAACATATTAGGGGTTCATATACTCATTTCTTTGAGAAAACCCTCTTGCTGCAATTTTAATACGTTTGAGTCATATTTGTATTAATGTGTTATGGAGTTATAATTGGTTATGGTACTTTCTATGTTTTGTTACCTAGGTTATCTAATTGTTTTTGTAATTGGAGCTTTTCCCCTCTGGTCTCCATTGAAAACGGGCTCCTGCCCAACTGGACCAACCCGGTTACCAAAAGTCAAATAAATAAAAATAAATAAAACTTTTAGCCGGACATAGATGTTTTTCTATGTAAAAAAAGGCTTCCGTCTTGCAACCCTACCCCATAGTCCAGACATATGGAGAATATGGGAAGATTGCTGTCACATGTAGTACACAACCAATACTTGCCAGAAATTCCTGCAGTGTTGCTGTAGGTCTCTTGGCGGTTTTCATCTTGTCTTTTCATCAATTTTGGAGGGATGTCCAGTTCTTTGCAATGTCACTGTTGTCCCATATTTTCTCCACTTTTTGATGACCGTCTTCACTGTGTTCTATGGTGCAGCCAATGCTGTGGAAATGTTTTTGCAACCTTCTCCTGACCGATACCTTTCAACAAGGAGATCCCTTTGATGATTAGTAAGCTCTCTGCGAACCATGGCTTTTGCTGTAGCAGACAACGGAGTAAAGGTCAGGAAAACCTATTAGGACAGCTGAACTCTATTTGGGGTTAATCAGAGTCTCTTTGCTGGCAGGTGTGTACCAAGACGACTGAAAGCTGTAATTAAATCAAAAGGTACTTCAAAGTAGTAGTTTAAGGGTGTGCACACTTATGAAACCAGTTACTGTAGATTTTTTTTTTTCTCCTAACAGATTTGTTTTTTAGTTTAATTGTACAGATTATAGGTGACATTAAAGATGGGAAAAGATTTTAAATGATTTATTGTGGTCTCATTTTTTCATATCACAAAAACCTGGCATTTTAACAGGGGTGTGTACACTTTTTATACCCACTGTATAATGTTTTCATATTCAGACTATAATTGAGTCTAGTGTGTGTGTGTATATATATATATATATATATATATATATATATATATATATATATATATATATATATATATATATATATATATATACACACACACACATATATATATATATATATATATATATATATATATATATATATATATGTATATATATATATATATATATATATATATATATATATATATATATACACACATATATATGTATATATATATATATATACACACACATATATATATATATATATATATATATATATATATATACACACATATATATATATATATATATATATATATATATATATATATATATATATATATACATACATACACACACACACACACACACACACACACACACACACACACACACACACACACACACACACACACACACACACACACACACACACACACACAGTGTGTGTGTGTGTGTTTTGGTCCGACTATCCTAACAAACAGGTTTCTGGCAAATGAATGAGAATTGCAGTCACTAAATAATAACAGTTAAGTTTCAGGCTTAATATCCTTCAGAAAATGCATGCTAGTGCAAAACCTTTTATTCTAGCAACTCTGCAAGTTGAAAAGAGCAATATTTAAAATCTACCCATATTTGTGACCTTTTGGCCCATTATTTTTTTCCTTAAACCTCAATTCTAATTTTTAAGAGATTAAAGTGGTATGGTGCGTGGATTTATGGTTATTCAAGGTTCTCTTTTGTCATTACTGCAATATGCGTTTTTCCAACAATACTGCAGCACACCAGAACAAAATATCACCATAACAGAGCAGATTTGTGTCTAAGAAAACATTATTTTACTAATACAGCAAAATCTGGCTCTCCTCTTTAAAAAGAGCGATATTAAGGTAAACACACAATCTTTAACAGCATTCTTTTATACTACTTTCATTATAAAAATTTAACATACTCTGTTTACAACAACATTCATACATCTGGCTCACTTGTACTTCATTTCGAGATACCCACCACTTTATGCTACTCTCATGCTACTCTCTACATAGTGTGTGGCTTCAGTTAATAATGTCAACATAGCAGATTTTTTTACAGTGAATTTAGACTATTCTCTTGACTGTTGGTTTTGTCAACATGCATGGAGGAACGGGTTTTAGCAACTGGGCTTTTAGCAAATTTGTAGTGGTTGTGCGAGTGGGCAGCGTACTGTAGCACAAGTTTGATCGCGCTGAGATTCCTGGACTTTGTTAATACAAATGCTCTGGAACAGTTAGCCTGCACCTCCACAAGGGGCTCAAATGTTCTGGACTTGGTACTCACTAACATGGGGGGGGGGGGGGGGAATCACTGCATAACCCTCCCCCATGTTCTGACCTCCCTAGTAAGGTCAGAACATAAATATGTCTCATTTGAAAAAAACAGACCGGACACCTCCACAGGATCAATAAAAATGGGAAACTTCTCCAAGACAAAATTATAGCCTACTAAATGATGGTTTGAAAAGTTTCATACCCCATGATAATACAGCTAACAATGACTCCTATGCAGAGGAATACACATATGCGCAGTGTAACCACTTAAACTGTATTGACTCTGTTGTACCAGACAGGATCAAAACAAAGTCCTCTTGTAAATACAAGCCACCCTGGTGGGCCACGTATAAACAAGTTATAAAACAAAAGAAACTGATATGCAAGAACAAGAGGGAACTTAATCAGCAGAGAAAGGTTAACTTCCACAGCTTGAACAAGTAACTCAGATATCTGGTAAAGTCCTCTGAAACTAGTTATGAAGCTAAATTAGCTTCCCTAGCTAGAGACACTCATAAGACTTTCTTTAGCTACGTCCAAAATCTAAAAGGGAACATCCAGCTATGTGCCAAACTCACAGTGCTCTGCCTCACATATACCGGGATTTTGTTCCACAGCATAGGAAGTCTTTGGGTGATGAATCTATCCCTCCAGCACGTCCTATTAATAACTGTGTCAAGGTTTAAGTCTCCCGCCCTTGTGGCTCTGAGGGATCTAGATTTTTTGAGATGAAGCATGTTCATCAAATCTGGGTTTGACATGGCCTTGTTTGTCAGGCACAGGTCACCTCTGAGCAAGCGGTAAGCAACTGAATAGAGCTGGAGTTCTTTCAGTCAGGCAGCATAAGACAGATTTTTGAGACCCTTTATCCTTTTGGTGAGGAACTTTTGTGGCCTCTCCAGCTGCTGCAAGTGTCGGGTCAGATACATTCCGAATGGGGCATTGTACTCAATCATTGGTCTGATGAGTGATGAGTATAGGGAGACTATGACCTCCCTTGATCTAGATGTGAATCCCTTCATGATAAGGTGGGCAATGTAGAAGGTCTTCCTAACTACTTTAGCAATATGAGTGTCGAATAAAAGGCTACTGTCGACCTGGGTCCCCAGGTCCCTGATAACTTCTTCTGTGATCAGTGGATTGCCACCTATATGGTAGCTAGGGGTAACCTTGTTTTTCCCGAAGGGTATGACTATGCATTTCTTGGCATTTAACTTTAGGCCATGGCTCTGGCACCAGTTATCCATTTCTGTGAGACCCTTCTAAAGGATATCTGTGTCAGATGTGTTTTCGACTACGGCGCCCAGTTTGCAGTCATCTGCAAACTTTGTCAGCCATAACCCTCCTGTGTTTGCTTGTACTTCAGAAAAGTAGATGCCAAACAAGAGTGGGCCCAGGACTGAGCCCTGTGGGACACCACTTGTGACGGGCTTTGAGTCTGACATGGCGCCAGCAACTCTGACCCTGTGGGTTCTGTCACTCAGCCAGTTTGCAACCCATCTTGTAATGTATGGGTTTACATTTAAGTTGATGAGTTTTTCAATGATACCCGAGTGGGGTATTGTATCGAAAGCCTTCGCCAGGTCTAGGTAGGCTGCATGGGCTGCCTTCCCCTCGTCAATGGCCATGGGTGACTTTCGTCAACCAAGTTTAAAAGGCATGATCTGCCTTTGACAAAGCCAAACTGGGTTGGATCCAAAGTATGCAAATTCCCTATGTCTTTATTTATGAGATCCATTATGATCCTCTCCATGGCTTTGCAGATAAGGCTTGTCAAGCTAATGGGACGGTAATTTCCAGGGTCGGTGGAGGCACCGCCTTTGTGAAGTGGGACCACAGTTGCTGTGCGCCACTCCCTGGGTACGTATCCGGAGGTGAGACTAAGATTAAACAGCTGTCTTAACTGTGGGTTTAATTCCTCGTTGAGTTCGTGGAGCACACAGCCGGGGACACCATCAGGTCCCATGGATGCTGTGTTCTTTGCCTTGGAGAGAGCAGTTCTCACCTGGGCATTAGAGATGTTTGGGGGTATACAATCATTTGGTATAGATGTCTGTCCTTTGGGGGAGGGGAGTTTGCACTGAACCTGTCAGCCAGTATGTTGGCAATGTCTGTAGGATCAGTAATCTTCACATCATTTTGAACTAATTCTGAGCATATCTGGGAGTTTCCTCCTAGGTTTCTGACATAGCTAAAGAATGCCTTATGGTTGTCTTTAGAGTCCTTAGCTATTTTTCTCTCAAAATTAGCTTTGGATGATTTTATGAGAGCTCTTAGCTTTTTACTTAGTGATCAGCGGTGTCTTACCTTTTAAGGATTTTGCTCCATCTTGTAGTAGCTTTCTCCTTTTGTTGTAGAGTTTGTTTATGGCTGGGGTCCACCAGACTGGACGCTTGCCTTTGGTACAAAGCGTCTTTGTTTTGCTTGGGATTGCCTGATCCATGCAGCCCTGCAGGTGCTGGTAGAAGGCATTTGTAAGTGATTCAGCGGTTTGAGCAATGTTTACCGCCGGCTCGGGGGCCTTAAAGGAGACCACTCTAGTCTTTAGAAGTGTGAAGTCGGCTTTCGAGAAGTTCTTTACTGTGGTCTTTTTTATTTTGGGGGGGGGACGGGATGAGGACCTCCAGCGAGATTAGTTTGTGATCTGATCTCACCAGTGAGGGGTATACTTCCGGTGTTGAACATTGTGCTCCCATGTTCATGATGATGAGATCAAGTATGTTTTCTCCTCTTGTGGGGATGGTGACTAGTTGTTCCATGGCATTTGAGTTTATGAATTCCAGGAACTTTTGGGCTAGAGTGTTTGGGCTCGAGTAGTGTTCCCAGTCTATATTAGGGTAGTTGAAGTCACCTAGTATGATGGTGTTCGGAGATACATTTATCCCCTCCAGTGTTTTCAGGAAAGCCATGTGAGGTTCCTGAGTTTGAGAGGGTGGCCTGTAACATGCTACAAATTGCAGAGCAGTCTTACCTATGGTTAATTGCACCTGGATGGTTTCCGATGCATCGTGCGTTGCCACCAATCTTGAGGTGTGGGTGTCCTTGATGAATATGGATACCCCCCCTCCTTTCTTGGTATTGTCCGGATTTTGGGGCCGGAACGCATGATATGAGGTAAAACCTGATAGTGCTGGGGTGCTCTCAGGAGCCTTGAACCAGGTTTCTGTCACAGCACAGACATCGATGTTCTCCATACTGAGAAGGGCCTCGAGTGCGTGCATCTTGAGGTTGAGACTTCTGGCATTGAGCAGCATTACCCTTAGTTTTTTCTTTGTTGTGTTCTAGGGTGGTAGGTTTAGAATTTGAGCCTTGCCTAAAAAGGCTCTATGGGGGTGGCAAGAGCCTTTGCCAAAATCCGAATCTCAGGGTGACCGGTGCAAGCCGTCCCTTGCTAGCAGCGTGGCTTGTCCAGCATGTCATCCCAGGCAGACAGACATTGGATCCCCTTTGAATGACACCAGAGTTTAAGCCAATTGTTAAAGCTGATCATCTTATCTCTGTATTGTGGCAT
Source organism: Protopterus annectens (assembly GCF_019279795.1). NCBI lineage: Eukaryota > Metazoa > Chordata > Ceratodontiformes > Protopteridae > Protopterus > Protopterus annectens. The sequence goes on from NC_056737.1 coordinate 240,293,426, forward strand.
CATTCTTGGTGAAGGTAGGATACTGCTCAAGGTCAGGGTCATACCTGCTTGGGCTACATAATCAGAGAGCTCCTCTATGTCTCTTTTCATGTAGTCCAAGGAGGTACGTCTCAGGTCGCTTACACCAGCGTGGACAATGATTGAGTCGTACTTGTACCTGCTGTTGAGAGACCTGAGTGCTTGCGTTATGTGGCGGATTCTAGCGCCCGACAGGCAGCTTACTGTGACCTTCTCCTTACTCAGTCTGGTGAGCGGGACGTCAGTGTGTCTGACTATGGAGTCACCAATGACTAGTGTGTCTGGCATTGTGTTTGGCCTTAAGGGCTGTGACTGCTTGACACTCTGACTGTGTGGTCTATGTGTTGCAGGTGTTGTGTTCTGAGGTGGTAGTTGTTTGGGTGTCTGCTTTGGTGGCCTCTGCTGTTTTGGTAGATTTTTGATCAGAGCCTCCGAGTATGTCTTTGTGTGTTTATGTGTATGATTTGAGGTTGTGATGGTGTTATGTGAGACTGGGTCTATAGTGTGTGTGTGGTTACCTTCTCCTCCTGTCTGGTCTTGCCAGTCCTATGTTGAGAGAGCTCAGCCTCCAGTTTGGCCGTATAGTTGCATCTCTCGCATGTATTTGTGTTTTGTGGGAGGAGGAGAGGGTTGTCTGTGTACATGAGGCAATTGTAACATTGCCTCAATATTCCCAGGTTCACCAGCTGAGCAGGAGAGGACATTAGCAACTGATCCCTCGACATGCTAGAAGGTATAGACAGAAAAACTTTAAAAAAAAAAATTCTGGGGGATGTGGGTGACCGAGAAATGGGGTTTACTTTTTTGGGGTACTATCTATAACAAGAGTGCTGTATCAAGGTGATAAGTACTGTAGGAGCAAGTGCTGGGCTATACAGATAGAGAATAGTCTACTTGGGAGTCAAGTAGCGATAATTTATAGTTATAGGATACACTAACTAGAACAGTAGTATACTTTGAGGAAGGTAGTTTTAAGGGAAAATTTGAAGAGTGGACTTTAGGTAGCCCGAATAGTTTAAACCTGATTAACCGGCGCTGCCCTAGTGTGCAACGGTGGCAGCTCCGCGCTAAAGCACGCTTTATAGCAGGGGGCTGGAAATGACCCAAAATGGCCAATAAACTACAAGTTACTGCCTTAAACCACTCCTCTAAGGACAAACAGGCAGCTCAGTACTCCCCACTCTCACTGGTGAGTAAAGAAACTTCCCCTTGACCAAACAAGGAAAATGGAGAGACACAGGAACCAAGACAAAGCCCAGGGATCAGCAAAATCTGGTCTCTGGAACACTAGCTAGGAAAGTATGGAAAAACAAAGATTTTTTTTGTTTTTTTTTTCAAGATTTTTTTACAGAAAGGCAGAAAACACAATAAATGCTATGTAGCATTACATTATATATGTTAAAGCCATTTTCTTCATGGTGGAAAATGGAGTTGAACCAGGAACATTTCTACACATGGGCCACCCTCATGGTAAGGAATGAAACCTCTTATCTGTGATGCTGTGACCTGGTAGACTAGCATCCTATATAATGGAGGACCAGGGAAAGTGCATCAAGTAGCTACACTGGACACCCACTAACACCTCAAAATTAGTACTGCAGTTCAGGCTATAAGACTGCGCCAGAGGGCTCATTTTCATCACAGACTGAGTATACCTGTGGAAGTATGTGCATGTGTGCATGTGTATACAGTGCATGACAAGCCAGAGAAACCTCATAGCACAGAAAGTTTATTGGGGGGGTGGCAGCCCTAATGCTTACAAAATTATCTTAATGTCTACAGCAGTAATTATTTGAGTTAAAGTTCAAAGCTGTGAGTTGTACTAAAATATACTGATCTTCTTTCGGCTTTTTCCCAGTTAGGGGTCGCCACAGCGGATCACCTTGTCCGCTCATGATTAGCAGTGGAGTTTTCCGGTGTCGAGCTGCCAGCCCAGCGCCCAACCTTCCACAGAAGGCACACACTCACACCTAGGGCCAATTTAGAGTGTCCAATCCACCACCTACAGCATGTCTTTGGGATGTGGGAGGAAACCAAAGCACCTGGAAGAAATCCACACGACCACAGGGAGGACATGCAGACTCCGCACAGAAGGCACCCCAGCCGAGGATCGAACCAGAGAACCTCTTGCTATGAGGCGGCAATGCTAACCACTGCACCACTGTGGCCGCCCACTAAAATATACTGATATGTACATGAAAACACGGGAGTCTGAATTTAAAAAAAAATGTAAATTGTCATTTACTTTACAGACATTGTTTCAGGACAATACTCCTACCCGTCACAAAAAAAGGACGTGTGTATTTTTAGTACCCATTTTTAACTGTTAACAGTATTAGCAGTCTGTTTGTGGCTCCTGAGCAGTCAGTTTCACCTGGGAATATTTTTTTGGTTATTAGTTCTGTTTTTTCTTTTTCCAGAAACATCAAAACACGATGTAAAAAAAAAAAAAAAAAAAAAAAAAGTTGCAACTATAAAATATTTAAAAAAAAAAAATCACCACAAAAGTAATGCAAACAGGAAGAACTGTTGGCTACAACAAAACAACCTTGAAAGAGCTGTGACCTGCCCTTTGTAAGACTTCCCCTTCTGCAGGCACTATATAATCACACTAACATTACAATGGCTCTTTGGTGGAACAGTGTACCTTGTAAAGGACTTCCCTGTTATGATACACCTCTTCAATACCAGTAGAAAAACTCTTACTAATAACAGTACAGCCACCATCACAAAAACCCAGCTATTCTCTACACTTCTATACGCTTCCCTCATACTAACTAACCTAAACAGAGAAGACCTAAACAATTAACCAGCTGTTAACTGCAAAGTTTGCTATTGACTCAGCTTTCAGGCTCCACCATTGTCTAGCCCTCAAACAACTATCCTGGCTGGACCTACCAAACTTACAAACCTACAACCCAACTTACAGTTGCTCATCAGGTCCTATACCACCCCCAAACAAAACAGCTCTACAAGGTCTAATAAATCACTACACTAATAATCATCTTCAAAGATACACCACCAAAGTCCTAGTTGAAATATTCAAATGCAGGAATTATTAAGGGGACTTCCTGTACTCTAGTGCCATTGCAAAACTATGGAATACCCTTACTCCAGAAATCCAGACACTAGATAATAAGCATCTTCTCCGGTCCCACTTTACCAGCTCTTGGAAATGTACCTGTTCAGACCCAGGTTAACCTCCCACTACATCAAATCTCTTGCAGTACATCAGACATCTCACACAGGCTACTGCTAATATTCAGTATATATTCACCCAAATAATGGCTTTTGGCTATTTGACAAGTATTTCTCTTGATCTTACAATTACTGCTTAAATGGGAAATAAGGGTTTATTTTCCTCCAAGTGCTCTCTCCTGAAATATCTATGAAGGACTTCTTATGCACATCTTGCAAGAATATTTTGAAGTATATTTATATGTATACATTACTCACAGCAAGAGGTTCTCAGGTTTGATTCTCGGCTGGAGCACCTTCTGTGTGGAGTCTGCATGTCCTCCCAGCGGTCGAGTGAATTTAAAGACATGCAGGTAGGTGCGAGCATGTGTGGGGGTGCCTTCTTTGATGGTTGGGTGCTGCGCTGGCAACTCGACACCGTAAAAATTCACTGCCAATCATTAGTGGACTGGAGTCCTGGTGTGGCGACCCCTAACCGGGGAAAAGCCGAAAGACAGTTCACTGTATGAGGATTTTCTCTATGGATAATTTTCCCATGTATAACATGCATGTAAATTTTTTTTAAGTGCATGTTTCTGTACTGTTAAGTTTGTACTGTACAGAGCTTTTCTCCCTGGGCCTCCGCTGAAGATGGGCAAATTGCCCAGTTGGACTCTCCCAGTAAACAAATGTAAAATCAATAAAATAAATAAAAGTACAAAACTCTGTACTGCAAATTGATAATGACAGCACTATACTAGTCTTCTAATTGTAACTGCTAAAAGTTAACCCCGATAAGCTGAATTACTTAGTTTCCATTTCTAGTTTCTTTGGTAACATGCCATCGAAATGACAAGACCCCATGTTGCAAGGCTAACTGTTCACCGTGGCTTCATGACAGCTTTCTCAGAGCTCATGCTCAAATCATGTGAAAAGCAGCTGGTCAGTTTATCAGATAACAATGTATTCAAGGAGAAATCCACTACCACTGAGGTAGAGATTTTTTTTTTTTTTTTTACTTGCATTTCTTTTTCAGGGTACAGCTTTTTTTTTTTTTTTTTTTAGGACCTTTTTCAGACGCACCTTGGGAGCAACACCTGGTTAAGTGACTTGCTCAGAGTCACAGTTAGGCAATGGAGCAGGAGGTAATCAAACCTTGCACCACTGGACCACAAGAAACAGCTCATTAACAGCTTTAGTCCTCTAAGCTAAATGCCAGACAAGACCCTTTTTGCAGGATCATATTTACAATGACAGGCCAAGTCCAATACAATAACAGAACACCACACACAGTGGGGAACACAACAGAGGTAAGGCTGCTGAAAAAGTAGGGGTAAATCTCAGTACCCTGTCCTACTGTGGAAGGATACTGGAGTTGCAGGCACTCTACTAGCAAAGTTTATCAGCTGCAATGATGTAAAGGTCATACTGAATTTGTACAACTTTCAAATAGGACATGCGTAACATGCACTCAAGCCACTGTGCCACAGCAAACAGGCAACAGTCCCAATATCCTGGGAAAATCTGCAATTTTCTGAACTAGGTAGCCTGCTGAACAGAAAGAATGAGAATGCTTTGCTCAAGGTTACACACAATGCTAACAGAATTCAAACCATAGTCTCCAGTTTCAAAGCCAGTGCTACATTTACTCTTCCATGCAGCCTACCAGACTCTTCGTTAGATTTTTACCCAATCACCTTTTTCTTCTGCTGTAAACAGACAGCATGCACAACAGAGAGCAATGCCGCCTAACCAAAAGTGCTGTTCAGAGAATGTAGGCTCACAAAACCTGAAATGTAGAAAAGCAGCCTTGTGCTGCTTTGTGTGATCCAAGTAATTAATTTTGGAGCTGAGCCTTGCAAAACCTCTCCTTTCTCTTGACATTACTGGATATGCGCCATTATTGTTTGCCAGAAGTTGGCTGTGCGGCCAATCACTTTCTCAAAGGCTGACTGGGGGGGGGGGGGGGTCACCTCTCTGCCTCGGGTTTCTAAGAGACTGAAGGGGATTTTGTTTTCTTTCTTTTTTTGTGCAGTGACACTACAGTACATATAAAATACATAACTGTCACTTTCGTTTTGGTACAGTAAAAAAAAAGTCTTTGTGGGTTCTGTTTAAGCAACTTTATTCTATACAAACATTACTGTAAAGCTTATTTGACTATGACTAACTTGTATACAAACTAACTGCTGTGATCATACATGCTTACTGGCTGCTTCTTCAAAATGGCACTAAGGATTGCACGTGTCTGGAATTTACACATGCACGCACAGCCTCACATGCTTCTTAAAGACATAGCACACACACACACACACACACACACACACACACACACACACACACACACGTTACACTCTGATCTACAATAATCTATTTGATTTGCTGGCTCCTCTTCAGCCACTCACATTCTTAAATCCTTAAAATGTGCACACACTGGACCATCTCAAGGTTTCTACTTACTGTACGATTTTTTCAACTTTTAACTTAGAAAGCAAATTCCACCTGAATACATAAAATCCAAGGAATTTTGCACAGAGAGAAGGCTAAAGTGCCAATTCTAAGTCTCCTCCAAAGCGGTGTTAGTCTGGCACAAAGGACTGAATAGTGGGCAGTTGGGTAAGACAGCACATACAGTCTATTTCTCACCATTAAATGACAGGAAAGCAAAGACCATTATCAGATGTTCAACTTTATCTGAAGTCACTTAAATGCACAAAGAGCAAATTCAAAATGTTTGCCTAAATCTCAGCAGCCTCAAATGTACTACAGTAAATCTGGAATGAAATAGAATGTCAACATATTACTTCCTTGATGACTATGTCTCATCCAAAAATTCCCTAAACTAGGGAATTGGTGTGAACAGCCTTGGTTCTTGGGCCAGCTACATAGATTCGAACAGCCTTGGTTCTTGGGCCAGCTACATAGATTCTGCCCTCAAAAACAGATTTACTAACATACTATAAATTTAAACGTTTAGGAAACCTGTTCAGGTTCTTTTTCTTTAGCAGGTTTCACCAAGAGGGTCACAGATTATGAATGTATGGCAAACTCTGAACACACATGTGGTGTATTCAATGGACTGTGTTGTCTTGCCTTAGCTAGTGCTCTTTGGGGGCGGGGGAAAGTGCATGAGGCAAGGGCGTGAGACAGGAAGTTGTTGTGTACTGTATGTATGTTGGCCGGTCAATAAAGTTTGGAGTTGGTACCAACTGCACGCAGTTGTCCCGCGTCTTCTTTCTTTGGTAAAAGAATACGACATGGTGTCAGAAGTGCTGTGTGGCAGTGCCTGGGCGTGCTGACCTTTTGCTGAAGACCATACGAGTGGCCAAGTGACGTGGAGAGCGGACATGTCGGACGACGAGAATGGTCGGCAGCCACGTGCTAGAATCAACATGGCAGCAAGTGCTCCCAATGCTACATTCAGTATTCAGCCGCCAGAGCCCTTTGACTTCTCCAAACCCCACGAATGGACACGATGGATTCGCCGGTTTGAACGGTTCCGGCAGGCCAGTAATCTATCTTCCAACCCAGAGGGGAACCAGGTGAACACCCTGATATACTGTATGGGCGACGAGGCCGATGATGTCTTGAGAGGCCTTAAGCTAACCGAGGCAGAGCATCAGGAGTATGCCAAAGTGAAGGAGGGTTTTGAAAGATTTTTTATTGTCAAAAAGAACATTGTTTATGAACGTGCACGATTTAACATGCGAAAACAAGAACTGAACGAGACTGTTGATGGTTTTGTTACTGCCCTGCATGCTTTAGCCGAACATTGCAGTTATGGGACGCTGCACGACGAGCTTATAAGGGATAGAATTGTTGTGGGCTTAGCGGACACCAGATTGTCCGGCGGATGCAGATGGAGAAAGAGTTGGACTTAGAGAGCTGTAAATATGGCCAGACAGTCGGAGGAGGTCAAGAAGCAGCAAACGGCCTTGCGGTGTGACAGTACCGCCCTGCAGTATAACGTGAATGCTGTGCAGACACCACTGGACACCAGGCGCAGGCCAGAGGCCTCGAAAAGTTGGGGTAAGCCTTTGGCACCGATTTTTCAGCGCCAGATGCAAAAGGGTAAAGACGCCCCGAACTCGCAGTGTTACAGGTGTGGGGGGCCATTTCACCATAGACTCCTATGCCCGGCGATTGCTGCAAGATGTCGCTCGTGTGGGAAGAAGGGCCACTACCAGCGGGTCTGCCGACAGTTCAAGGAGGTGCAGAGTATTGAGGAAGACGAGGAGCCGGGTGAGCGTGAAGAACAGGGGTTCTTCCTTGGTTCTGTCTCCTCCGGGAACCATTCCTGGATTGTGGAGGTGAAAATACAGGGCACACCTATGACTTTCAAGCTTGACACGGGGCGGATGTTACTGTTATCTCCAAGTCAGACCTGCACAACGTGTTCAGTGGAAAGAATGCTCCTGTACTCCAGCAGCCGGAGAAACCCTTGTTGGGTCCGGGAGGGATGCCACTGGAGGTTACAGGATCCTTGGAGCTTCAGCTTGGCTATGGACAAAGACAGACCTGTGAGAAAGTGTACGTTGTAAAAGGACTACGCATGCCGCTTTTAGGCCTTCCTGCTATTTTGGGGCTGGGCCTCCTGAAACGTGTTGATGCTATCACCATGGAGTCTTTGAAGACCTCCTACCCGGACTTATGCTCTGGGTTGGGGGTAGTGCAGCGAAAGTACCACATAAAGCTTCAGCCAAAGGCGGTGCCATACTCTCTGAAGACTCCCAGGAGGATACCACTGCCATTGATGGGGAAAGTGAAAGAGGAGTTAACGAGGATGGAGGCCCTGGGTGTCGTTACCAGAATGGAAGAACCTACTGATTGGTGTGCAGGCATGGTGGTAGTCCCAAAGAAAGACAGTAACAGACTGAGACTATGTGTAGACTACACTAAGCTAAATGAATACGTATGCAGGGAAAGGTTCGTGCTGCCCTCGGTTGAGCAGAGTCTTGGGATGCTCGCTGGGGCGAAGGTGTTTAGCAAACTGGATGCAAATATGGGATTTTGGCAAATTCCTTTGTCAGAGGAGTCGGCCGCGCTTACCACATTTATAACCCCTTTTGGGCGTTTCCGTTTCAATCGCCTTCCTTTTGGCATTAATTCTGCACCCGAACACTTTCAACGCATGATGGCAGAGGTCATTGAAGGCTTAGAGGGTGTGATTTGTCACATGGACGATGTGTTGGTCTGGGGGCGTTGCCAGGAGGAGCACGATGCCCGGCTTCACGCAGTATTAAAGAGACTGGAAGAAGCAGGTATTACGTTGAATGTAGGGAAATGTGACCTGTCGAGGGGCACAGTGACTTTCTTGGGCCATGTCATTACGAATGCTGGTATAAGCCCGGACCCAAGGAGGACCGCGTCCATCACGGAGATGGCGGCACCTGCTACAGTAGGAGAACTTAGGAGTTTCCTGGGCATGGTGAATCAGGTGGGAAGTTCATCCCTCATTTGGCTGAGAGGGACAGAGCTTTGAGAGACTTATTATCAAAAAGGAACAGCTGGTACTGGGGTGGGGACCAGGAAAAGGCATTCAAGGACTTAAAAGAGGCAATCACCTCACCTCCAGTTTTGGCTGTGTATGACCCGGAGAGGGATACGAAGGTTTCATGGATGCTTCTTCCTTTGGGTTAGGGAGTGTGTTGCAGCAACAATGGGAGGACGGCTGGAGACCCGTAGCATATGCATCAAGGTCACTCTCACCCACAGAGCAACGATACGCACAGGTTGAGAAAGAGGCCCTAGCGCCTACCTGGGCATGTGAACGCTTTCGAGATTACCTATTAGGCAAATCGTTCTGTCTAGAGACTGATCATAAACCCCTGGTTTCATTGCTGGGAGGTCAAGCGCTGGATCTTCTACCGCCCAGAATCCAACGCTTTAGGATGAGATTGATGCAGTTCTCATACACGGTGCAGTACGCTCCAGGGAAATCACTGTGGGTGGCAGATGCCCTGTCACGTTCTCCACTTAAAACCAAGCTAACCCCGGAGGAAACGGAGTTAATGGAGGACACGGATATTTACGTGAACAGTATTGTGGAAAACATGCAGGTGAAGCCATCTTTCCTCCAAACACTACGGGAGCAGTTGAAAGCGGACAGTGTGTGTGCGCGGGTCATGGACTTGTGCAGCCAGGGGTGGCCGCTGTATGCGAACCAGGAACCCTTACTGAAGAGCTACTGGCCAGATCGGTCCACACTAACAGTGAAAGATGGGTTGCTTTTAAAAGATTCGCGCCTTGTTATCCCCTCTGCTATGCGTAATGAGGTGTTGTTGAAATTACATGAGGGACATCAAGGCATCGTGAAGTGCAAAGCTAGAGCCTGTCAGACCGTCTGGTGGCCGGGACTTGGCCAGCAGATAAATGAGATGGTTTTAAGATGCAGGACGTGCATCTCAGAGAGAAGGAATCCTCCTGAGCCCCTCATCCCAACAGAATGTCCGGACCGACCATGGCAAAGAGTGGGCGCGGATTTATTTGAATTAAAAGGTCACACTTACCTCCTTGCTGTGGACTACTTATCCAGGTTTCTGGAGATCGCATTGTTGAAACATAGCACATCCAACGAGGTCATCACCCACCTAAAATCTTTCTTCGCCCGCCATGGTATCCCAGAGGTACTGGTGTCTGATAATGGACCTCAGTTTTCAGGGCAGTCTTTGCGGCCTTTGCAACCGCTTATGGCTTCGAGCATGTCACTAGCAGCCCCAGGTTCCCGCAGAGTAATGGGGAGGCAGAACGTGCGGTGCAGACGGTGAAGAACCTGTTTAAAAAAAGTGCTGACCCGTACATGGCTCTTTTGGCGTACAGGACAACGCCACTGCAGAATGGTTATAGCCCCGCGGAACTTCTTATGGGACGACGGTTGCGGACCTCTCTTCCGATTCATCCTTCACAGTTGGACCCTGTGCAGCCGGACTGGAGAAGGCTCATGGGGAAAGAGGGGGAGAAGAGGGTGTATAATGGCGAAAACTACAATAGACGCCATCGGGCGAGGCCGCTGGGGGATGTGTTGCCCGGTGACCAGGTGTGGGTGACAGATATGAAGACCCCAGGTACTGTAGAGCAAAAACATCACTCGCCAAGGTCCTTCAAGGTGGATGTGCCCCAAGGGACTGTGCGGCGAAACCGTGTGCATCTGATCCCCCTATCTGAGCCTGACTGTGAATCAAACCCTGAGTGTCCAGAAAGTGTGCTAAGTCAGACCAATGAGGCCTTGCCATTTTGCAATGGTCCTCCCCCGGAAGCCCGGGCACACAGTGATGTTGTGAGGACCAGATCAGGAAGAGTTATTAACAAGCCGGACCGTTTGGATCTGTGAAGATCAGTGTATAAATAACAATGTCATTTGGGGTTTATAGTAATCTGAATGTGGCTAAGTGAGCATTTGGTGTCAATGTACCAAGTTCATAGTGAAGTGGGAGAAATTGGAGAGACCTGGGTTTGTGTTAAGTGAAAGGGGGCCTTTTTGGAAAGGGAGATGTGGTGTATTCAATGGACTGTGTTGTCTTGCCTTAGCTAGTGCTCTTTGGGGGCGGGGGAAAGTGCATGAGGCAAGGGCGTGAGACAGGAAGTTGTTGTGTACTGTATGTATGTTGGCCGGTCAATAAAGTTTGGAGTTGGTACCAACTGCACGCAGTTGTCCCGCGTCTTCTTTCTTTGGTAAAAGAATACGACAACACAGTTGAAAAAGTTGGATGAAGGAGTCACTGGGCACAGAGCTGGGGCATGCAATGAATCTGCAGGAGAAAAAAAAAATTTCTCCAGACCGGATACAACTAAGCTAACCTCAGAGGCTGCTGGCCTTGTAGTAGGTGACACATGCCTACGCCAAGCGGCATCACCTTTGGTCTACACTATGAAGGAGATGGGTTTAGTCTGCATTAACATTTTTGCAGGTATTTACTTGGGTCCTGGAGTTTAATTAAGGAGGTTTGGCTGACCAGGACTTAGAAATCCTGTATTTTGCTTTATTTGCCCTTTGACTGAAGCATCCTGAATGTGACTCACTACTTGCTGTACCAAGCTGACTTTAGCGTGTTAATGATCAACCATCCCCCCTACTTAAAAATGCTTGTGATGTCAGAGTAATAAAATTGTGTGCATTTCAGCAGAACATCAAAAAAAATCTGTATTCTATCGAATAGGATCATGTGAGCCAACCTTTCTACTAATTCACTAGTAGCACTCCACAAATACTTATTTTTAACTGTGGTAGCATGAGTAATTTAAAGATTAATCAAGATACATTACTGCTTAAACTGCATCCTGTTACCTTATTATATTATTTACTTGTGTTGTCCTGCCAGCTCCAACATTACTTGAAGTGCATTACCTTAAAGGTTTCACTTGGGCACTTGACAGCAGTGATAAGAAAGATGAGCAGGCCTGTACAGATGAGAAAGCCTGAGTCAGTCATACATTGTGCCACTGTCTGTCCCTCAGAAGAGATGCAGTGGTACAGAGGACAGCTTAGACATTAGGTTTTCACTTCTCTTCAAATTCTTTTAGAAGCACATTGTAAGAGGTGCCAAGCAAATTCTTCTTATCCAGTATAACATTTAGCAGACATCTTCAACATCAGGGAAGGACTGGATTCACAACTAATTCTGTACTCAGCCATCAGATCATAAAACACCATCATATTTACCAGTCTTCTCGGCAGGCTGAAATAATGTAGATATTTTTTCATAGAGAAAATCTGCAGTAGTACTGCACTAACACAGTCTGGATGAGGAGACCCCCCCCCCCTCCAAGTACTGAACCACATGTATGTGGTGGTAACTGATGAACACAATTTCAAAAGTGTGCACATGCCTTGTCTCACCAAACCTCATCAATGGTTCTGCTTTCCTCACTATCATCTGGCAATGAATTAATGCCAAATACCCCTTTGTATCCCATTATCACCTCTTTGGAAATTCCAACTGAATCTGCTACTGAGTTTTTGTAAAAATTCTGACAGTTTCTGGATCCAATAAAACCTGCCAAGCATTTTACAGGTCAGAAGTTGCAAATGAGATTCCAGAAAAATAATGCTAACAGCTATGAAGACTACAAATGCTGGAAAAATGATTGGTAGAGAACATCTTAAGAACTCAAAACATTTCAATGTACCTTTTCTTAAAGGGGAACAACTTCCTAACCCCTCATTTGAAATATTACTATATTAAATCAGCATACTCCTTAACAGGTCCATTCATGAATCCTGAATACCAGATATCTGGAAAAAATCAATTCTCATTCCCCTACATAAAGGCGGCAACAACTGACATCTCAAACTTCCATCCTATTGCCATTCTTTCCCCTACCTCTGAAATATTAGAGAAGTGCACCCACACACAGCTCATAAATCATCTAGTTAAATACAAACTGCTTTCTCCCCACTCAGTATGGCTTTAGGCCTGGACATAGCACCACCACTGCCCTCCTCTCCTTCTTAGACACAGTAAATAGAGCCCGTGACTCTGGCTCCTTACTTTCAGCTTTCTTTCTCGAGCTATCAAAAGGCATGTGACACCATTTCTCACTCCCTACTGCTCAGCAAACTCTCCAACCTCAAACCTCAAACTATCTCCCCCCCCACCCTACAATGGTTTACAAACTACCTCAAAAATCGGCAGGAATCCTCTAAATAGCAAAACTCCTCCTCCCCTTTCATCACTCATCACTGCCAACGCAGGTGTTCCCCAAGGATCAATTCTTGGTCCTCTCCTCTTTAGTATATTGGTCAACAACTTTCCTCAAACCTTTACTCATAGTTCTGTCATCCAATATGCCATCTTGTCCTTAAAATCTCTCACCAAATTACAGCAACTTACCCAAGAAGCATTCACCTCTACAGAGCATTGGATGTCCCAGACTCACCTTGCCCTTAACCCCAACAAAACAAAACGTATTTGCTCCCACAAAAACTACCCCCATTGACAAATCACTTTTTACAATTACTTCGTGTAACAATACCATCCTAGAAGTCATCCCTAGTAACAAACTGCTAGGTGTCATCATTAATGACAAACTAACCTCTGACCTTCATATCCACAGCAATATCAAAAATACCATCAAAAGCTAGGTGCCCTATATCGACATAACTATTTCCTCAGGCTCACTGCCAAAAAGACCTTCGCCTCATCCTTCCTACTTTGCTTTATGGTGCTCCCATCCTTACAAACCTACAATCTTCCCTAAAGAGTAAGCTTGATTCCGGTTACAATAAAATTGCCAAATTTGCTACAAACTCTAAATACTCTACCTACCCACTGCTCATCGTTGCATAAACGGCTGGAATCCCACCACCATCTTACTTGGCTTCAACTAACCACAGCCCACAAAATAATCTACCAACCTGAACATTGCCCTTCCCTTTCATCCATACTGACCATGTACCAGCCCAATCGCCACCTCGGGTCATAAAACAAAATGTTGCTGTCTTTAGAGAAACCCAAACTGTCAGCTGGCCAAATGCTGCAACTCCCATGCTGTCTCAAAGTTATGGAATAATCTTCCTCCTTCTCTCAGATCAACCTGCAAGTCTGCTTCTTTTAAAAAAAATCGCTAGAATTACATTGAGTTTCTAACTGGCAATGCTCCTGTACCCCACAAAAAAATCCCAACACCTAACTTCCCACTATAGAACCTTTCTGTTTCTATTCTCAAATCTTTCCCACTCTTTTCTCTGTACCTTCTCACACCTCCTCTCTCCAGCTTTTCATCCTGATACAGTCTGTTCACCTGCTTCACCCTGTATTCAACACTCCTCTACTTTGAATCCTATACACTCGCATGTAGATACGATTATCTTTTTCTACTCACATATACTGCTAAGTTACTTTCTTCTTCTATTCTGGCTTTCATACTTCTGTTTCCATTTATGCTCTCACTTATAAAATGTTGTCTTTTCTATGTATTATTGAAACGTCATCTCTGCCAATTGTCTTATCCTTTCTACTGTCCGTCCGTTTTTATGCATCAATTGTTCTAACTAATTGTATGTAGTAATACATCTATTTTATTCATGTATCTACAATGTTTTGAATTTTTTAAATTGTATGTAATAATGTGGAGCTTTTCTCCCCAGGCCTCTACTGAAAATGGGCTCTTCCAGGCCCAGTGGACTTTCCCGGTCAACAAATGCAATAAATAAAATAAATACTTATTAGGTTGAATGTGCCTCTCAAGGAAGATATCCTTAGAATTGGACCACAAAGACAGCATGTCCCCAACATCCTTGGTAGAGTCTGGAGGAAATGGATCTAGCCAAATTAGACCAAGGTCATCCTCATCCCAGTCTATATCAGATGATTTACAGGAGAATGTGGCCTTTTTTTCTCTCTCTCCCCTTTTCATCATGAGGTAAAAGGACACTGTGATGGGAAGTGCAAAAGTAGCACATTATACTATAGTATTACAAAATATTTACCTGCAAATTTCTTACAAATCATGACTAGCTGGAATTCATTCAAGCACCTGTGCAACAGATATCCATTTAGCAGATGCCCATGTCTTGTATATCAAGTCATCTAGTGCTATCCCTTCCCCCAGAATAAATCATGGGATGGTCTTCTGCCACCCTCAGCACTGAAATCTGGCCACTGACTATCCATACAACAACGTTGGAAAAGGTCTACAATGACCAACCAAGCACAAAATACTGGAGTCGCCATGTCTTGTGGAATGCCAACTACAGATACCTGGGGACTGGTGCCTGGTTCTAGCACCATCTAATTTCTCAAGAGACATCTAGTGTCAGAGGCCTGCTATTCTGATGTTGACTATCAACATTTTGTTGGCTCATAAGCAGTTACTAGGCTTAAAATCCAGGGGACCATTGAGGAGCCTAGCCCAAATCTCCCATTGCCCCTAAGCACAGTCTGGTTAGGTGACTTGCTCAAATATGACAGAGCAGGCAAATAAAGGCTGAAGGAATTAAATTTGTACCACAGGAACTACAGTTTATGGCCATAACACTCTATGCAAACGATCAAAAGTTTATAACTACATTTTCTTTCAACTCAACATATGAGCCTCCTTAGAACCAATGGTTTCAGCTGGGATAGAGTCAGCAGAAAAATACAATTTTTACTGATTTAGTAGGTGCAAATCACACTTTACAGAATCAGAGTACAAAGGCCTGTGAATGTCCTCAAGCTAGATCACCAATATTTAGTTTGCCATAGAATGGCAACACCACAGCACTCCCAAAACCAATTTTCCAGATTTCTCCACTGTAAGACTACTTACATTTTTGTCTTTTGAGTTCAACTTTTCCCATGAAAATATTTGTTAAAGAAACTTTCCCAGGGCCATAATTTGTCACCAGAAAAAAGTCAGTAATACTTAAAACACAAATTGTAAACATAATATGCAGGAACACCACAAACAGTGAAAAAAAAAACAGCAAAAACATACTTTTCTGTTTTCAGCCATGTAAAAAGCCCATTGACTGCAATGTGATACTTGACGGACTAAAGCCAAAAGGACTTTGGCAGGCTAGATTCTGAAACTTCTCCGGGTCCTATTCTCCTTTACCCATAATGCTCTGTTCTCTGGCACTCCAGATCATTAATCATACTACTCAAACATGAGATACTTCAGTTACATGTACATGTATAAGCACAGAAAATAAGCATCTGAATACAAGGCCAGGGGAAAGGAGGATGGGAATACTGAAGATGGACCCCGATCATTCAGATTTAGTAGTACGCAAGTACACAGCTTTCATATCTTCAAACATCCTATCCACATCTTCAAAGTAGCAAGAGAGAGACTCAAACCTAATTTTCCTGGGTAATTAAAATCTTACCTCTCCACTGTCCAGACTTTTGCCTCATATTTTTGCTCTGTTCCTCATACAATTTGTGGCTTTCTGGAAAATCACTGAAGCTTGAAGGCACTAAATGACGACAGACATTTGAGTTTCAGATATCATATCTTCAGAAAATGTATGCCAATACAAGATCTGTTATTCTATCAACCTTCTAAGTTTGTACTCTTAAAAAAACAGTCCAAAAACTACTTCTGGACACAGTAGAACAAATGAAAAAAGTCAGAAAATTTCATTACTGATTTTGTTCTGTCAACATAAAATCTTAACTGCTTAAGTAGTGTAGGAGATACTCACCTCTGCTGGAATAAGTGGGGAAAATACAAAAAGACCTTTATTCAAAAGGGACTGCAAGGACACTTAAGAAGAGTCAATAAAGCTAAATGTACAAGGCCGGTAGCTCAGAAATTCTTCCTTGAGAAACCAAGAGTACAAGAAAAAGGATTTCCATAACTATTTCAAATATTTTTTGTGGGCAGTCTCAAATAGTGGTAATGTCAACTACTCTAACCGGAGATAAAAATTCCAATGGGGAATGATTTTTTTTTTTTTTTTTATTTAAGGTCTTGTACAAAATGCACCCATAGGAAAGGCTTTATATACATTTAAAGAAGTAAATAAAGGGTCGTGACATCCTTGGAGAAAACTGGAAATGGCAGCTGAAAAAGACATCTACCCCTCTCAGAAGTAGCCCAAACTGAAAAGTGAGTAATTTACTTTCATACATTTCCCTTGTATGACATCGCTAGGCAGAAATAAGCATCTGGATGGCCCTAGGAGTTTATATAGGGTTCTTGGCCATTATGGGAAGTAGAGAAACCATGCAATGAGATATAGGTAGTAAAGATCCACATGTATTTGACAGAGGTATATCAAGGTTCTGAAGAGCCTTATCTATAAAGGTTTCTCCAGAAAATGAGGCAATGACACAAGAAACCATACTTTAAGACAACAGCAGAGCTACAGGAATGAACTTGGATTTAGTCTTCTTGGTTTCAGAACAAATTTTGGAAAGGGGGAAAATGCAAAAAAGATATAAAAGGAATCCTGGTGGCCATTTCTGAATGACAACATTCCTCGGGGACACACCCTAACAGATGGCAGTCAGGGAACATAAGTTGCTGCATGTGACAACAGATGTCGATGCAAAAAGTCACAAGACTTTCTCCAGTGATTCAAGTTCTTGCACTACTGACAAGCTCAGGCTTTCCCCTTCTACTAAAGTTCTCTTACCAAATGCTTTGCAAACATCAGTCAAGATACAGCCCAGCCTACAGATAACATCCCAAGACAGATGTTATGTCCTTATTTCTTACATTTCCTCAGTCTTGCAGCTCTAATATCCACTTTAAAAAAAATAAATAAATCACTGATAACTGAGCAACAAACACTAGAACTAAACCGAACAAAAGCTGATGACAAACAGTAATCTTTCTGTGCAGTAACTAAAGCCTGGAGAACCAGGAAATTAAACCCTGTAAGTAAATTGTTTGTTAAAACATTCATAGCAATAGCCAAGAGTTAAAAAGGCACAGCAAGGAAATTTGAGTGGAAAAGCAGAGGTCTAGGGAGAAAAAAAATTAGACTTCACAAAAACTCCATTAAAAAAAGTAAAAAAAAAAAATAAAATGTCTCTGATTATAGAAACAGGATGAATAAACACAAGCAATCAAATGGAGGTTGTAGATGTAGGATGATTAACTATAAACAGTCAGAAAGATGCTGAAAGAATTTTTGAACACCTCTCCCTAAAGCAGAAAAAAAAACACACCAAACATCCTAGGCATGGGGCCATTTTTTTTTAATGCTTGTTTACAGAGCATCAAGAGAGCTTGAGAGACAGAGCATTGTGTGTAAAATGAGGAGGAGTTTCGTTGGTTTGAAGATGATGGACCTCATTTTAGGTAGAAGTGTGCGAGCTGCACTCACGTTTAAAGCGGTAAACACAGCAGATAGTTGGAACATGGGAGGAGCCCATCACCCACTCCCTATGGGATTGTCCGATTTCTCTCGGTTCATACCACAGGAGCACATCAGCAATGATCCTTATGACCGCCATCTTGAACTCTTTGCAATCTGGTCTGCAGAGAAAGTCTTCCATACACCATTCATTTCATTCATGAGGAGCACCCCTAGTAACGTCAGTAAAGTTGAGTAACTGCGTCTTCTTTCCAACCACTTTCAATGATACTTCAGGTTAACAGGCATGCATGTCCCTAGATGATCTTCCATGAAAATATGAAGTGAATGCAAGATAAACCAATCAGCAAAAATGCAAATCAAGCCAGCCATGCCAACATGTCAAGTTTCTCAACTTCTCAACACCATGCCAGATCAGCTAGGTTTAAAACTGTCCATGTCAGAATATTAAAACTTTGACCTCTGCTGCTGCAGCAAGTTCAGCAAACTGGGCACATCTGATGTAAACAAGTACTTGTAGTTGTACAACATGCACTTAGAAAGAGTATCTAAATCACAGCTTTAAAACCTTCTGCAAGTCTGTAAAAATCAGAGATTACACAAGCTCATCCCCCACAAAAAATGGTTAAGGCCTTTCAGAAGAAAAACACAGAATACAGCAATATCTCTGAAGTTCCTTGAATTGCTACTGCATTTTGACACAATCCATAAAGTGCCTTTTTATGCTTTTATAGATCAAGTTAGTGCAATAGTAAAAACCATATACTTCTTATATACTTCATTATTTCACCCAGTACAAGACACATTACAAATCATTCACCATTACACTCACTTTTGAGTTGTGGTCCAGCAAAGGAGAAACACTATGTACTGCCTCAGGTCATAAAAAAAAAAAAATCACAGGAACCACCACTAGGGAGTCAACAGAGCTAATCCTGGATCAGAACAAATGCTGAGCCCAATGTACTCAGTGCAGAGTCCATGAAATGTTCTTTTTTACTCCAAAATATACTGATGGCACACATACCACACTGACAAATGCTCTATTCCCACCTAATCATGAAGGGATTCACATCTAGATCAGGGGAGGTCATCGTGCCTCTTTACTCATCCCTCATCAGGCCCATAATTGAGTACAATGCCCCTTTTGGGATGTACCTTACCAGACACCTGCAGCAACTGGAAAGACCCCAAAGTACCTCACCAAGAGGATCAAAGGGCTCAAACAGATGCCATATGCTGCCCGGTTAAAGAAACTCCAGCTCTACTCAGTGGCATACCGCCTGCTCAGAGGCGATCTGTGCCTGACGTATAAAGCCATGTCCAACCCGGAATTAATGGACATGCTGCACCTCAGAAAATCCAAATCCCATCGAGCTACGCGCTCGAGAGACTTGAACCTCAGCGCTGAAATAAATAGGACATGCTGGAGGGACAGATTCATAACCCAGAGGCTCCCTTCACTCTGTCTAACCTGGACTGGGATTTTATTCCAGAGTCCCTCATTGACTCTCTTCAAGAGGAATCTTGAGGAGTGGATGGGAGATTGTAGGTTTACCCCGGGTATCACTTCTGTGTCACTGTTAGACAGAGGCAGAGTATACTAACCTCGAAAAAGGGCATAGCAAAATTCATTTAAAATGGGTGGCGAAAGCCAAACACATTCTGGCTAGGCTTATAAATGCCCTAGGGCAGATAGCCTACTATGAACCTAAGAAACACTCAATGTCAAATGAAACAAATGGCTTAGAACCAAAGAAAAACAGATTTATTCAGATATTAAACCCAAAGTTTTCACACCATATGCTTCATCAGGTTAATTAATTTTATTTATCTTGTTTATATACTGTGTGTGTACCATATGTATGATGTGACATTTTCCCATCACAGCACAATTACAGAACTATAAAATATAACCATTATGACAGTTACTTATTGCACAAAAACAAGAAGCACTCAAGTCCAGGACACAAACGCAGTACTGGAATGAAATACTGAATGAAATTAATACCGATTCTGAACTACCAACCAACTGGCATCTAACAATCACTCCCCCTAACACTTTTAACCTGAACAGCTGCCATACTCACCCCACATTAGCTATACCTCTGCTGCGCTGTATAACATACAACTCACCCCAGAAGCGTTAATTCAGTATCCCCATATGATCATAGGAAATAAGGCAACTGAGTCACATGGCCATTCATGCCTTGCCAATATCTACCGTCAAGCAGAACCTCCCTACTCAAGAAAGGCAAAGGTCGGTTGGTCCTGGAGTTAATGCACAGGTATTCATTCAATCATCCAGGTTTAATCTGAAGGATATTAGGGTGCCACTTTGTTCCACAGATAGGGTAGACATAGGGTAATAAATTAGTTTAGCCTGCTTGGATTAACTGCTGAAAGCAGAGGGGATTACTTCGGTTAAAGGAATTTGAATGACTGACTGATAAGTTTTTGCTTCACTGATGGCCATCTGAGGGCATTAATTCAATGAGGGAGCTCTGGGCACTAAGTTGCAAGTGAATCATTCCACTTTTATTGCAGGTTCATCCTAATTTTGATGTATAGCAATAATTAATTTTGGCATAGAAAATGCAGCCAAACTATGAACTAAAGATTAAGAGCAAAGCTGTTTGTTCTGAAGGAGGAAAAGATGAGTGCCAGCATTGTAAGCCACTTCTGGGTGGGGTTCCATACATTTACTGAATATTAGGGGGGGGTTCTTCATCAAGGGAGAAACCCAGTCCAGTATCACCCCCAAAATACCTAATCTTTGAACTGTAAGGTTTGCCTTCACCGCTGCTCTTCTTAATTGCTAAACAGAAAAAGGTACTTTGAAAGAATTTGCTACAAAATAGAACATCCGTTTATTTTTGCATTCAATAGAAGATAGATCACAACCATTTTTTTCAAGTCCTGGAAAGCCAACCTGAAGTGTGGGGTGTTTCTCACCTGTGGAAAGTATAACAATGCAAGGCCACATTAATGGGTAGGAGGGGGTGCTGGCCTTGGCAACAACATATAGGAGTTACAAAGTTTTACAGATTGGAAATTGTCGAACTATTAATTTTCCTTCAAAAAGTTAGCAATGTGTTGTCAGGTTGCTGTACAATAATTTGTTACATTTAAAAAAATAAATAAATCAATGTAACAGTTTACATCCAAATGAAGAGCTCCAAATGAAAACATTGCCCTGGATACTCAACACCCTTGCTATACCTCTACTGTCCAATGTACATTGGCCAACCAAAACAAGAAGCACTATTTGAGAGCTGGAGATGATAAAAGCTAAACAGAAAGGACCCAAGTAAAGACCTTTGATTGACAGTTTCAAAGGATTTAGACAAGCCTAAAAACAGATGTGGTAATACTTGCCCTTCATTTAGAACTTCCCTAACACATCTGACCACCATAATAAGACACTGTAGGCTGCATCCTACATGAACTCAGGCAGGAACTTGTACCACTATTAGGCACCCTATTCAACCAAAGCCAGAGTACTGGCTTTGTCCAAGCTGAGTGTGCAACAGCCACTGTCATCCCTTTACACAATGTTGGTGCGTCCACAGATCCAGGAAATTATAGACCCATCAGCCTAAGTAACCTGATCTGCAAGGCCTGGGAATGGATCATGGACCTCATTAACAAGGACACTGGAAACCTCCAAACACTTGATGCCAATACAAAGTAACAGGTCTTCAGCAAATCAAAGGACTTGGATGAAAAAGTCAGAATTCCAGGAAGAAAAAACAGTCTACATCCACCATTCAATAAATAGTTTAATAGCTCAGGACAAACAGCATAAATAGTAGAACAAAGCTTTCAAGTAAAAGACTCTTCTTCAATGTTTAACATATACTGTATATATGCTTGTGCTATGGTAGGACAATTTTATTAAACACTGAAGAGTCTTTTACTTGAAAGCTTTGTTCCACTATTTATGCTGTTTATGTCCTGAGCTATTAAACTATTTATCGAATGGTGGATCCAAACACTCGATCCCACGCAGTTTGGCTTCATTAGGAGGAGGTAATGTCTGTTAAATCTTGTCGACTTTTTTGACACATCACTAAAGCCATGGACGAGGGGGAAGACAGTGCACACTGCCTACCTTGGCCTGGTCAAAGCCTTCAACACTATTCCTCACTCGGGCATAACAGATAAACTCTCTCAACTAGGCATCAATCCATATGTTACCAGATGGGTAGCTAACTGGCTCACTGATAGAACCCACCTAGTCAAAAGAGGGGAAGCCACCTCAAGCAGTAGACAAGTATAGAGTGGCGTACCCCAGGGTTCGGTCTTGGGCCCTCTGTTATTTGACATATACTTTTCTGAGGTGCAGGCCAAAACCAGTGGGCTATGGCTAACAAAGTTTGCAAATGACTGCAAGCTGGGCACTGTCATCAATTCCCCTAGTGACGTGGACATCCTCCAAGAGGGTCTCACCCAAACAAATGACTGGTGCCAGAAACATGGCCTCAAGCTGAATACAAAAAAAAATGCATCATCATCCCCTTTGGGGAGTGACATCTCCATAAATTAATCACATTAATAAGAACGTCCCAAGCATGCAATCAGCTGTGAGAAATTTGGGCACCCAGACTGAGAGCAAACTGACTTTTAACCACCATGTTGCTTCCACTGTATGAAAAGCTTTCTACATGGCCCACCTCATAAGTAAGGATATCTCATCCACAGACAAGGTCATAACATCCCTGTATTCTTCTCTTACAAGGCCCATTATTGAGTACAACTCCCCATTCGGCATATACCTCGCAAAGCACATGTAGCAGCTGGAGAGACCACAGAGGTTCCTCACCAGGAGAATCCAGGGCCTCAAAAATCTCACTTACACAGAAAGGCTAAAAGCCCTATCACTCTACTCAGTTTCATACAGACTCCTCAGCGGTGACCACTGTCTGGCATACAAGGCGATCTCAGACCCCGCCTTGATGGGACTGCTGCATATCCGCAAGTCCAGCTCAATTCGAGTAACTCGCACACGCGGCCTCAAATCCTGGTCTATGACATAAATAGGACTTGTTGGTGGGACAGATTTGTGTCCCAGAGACTTCCCCATCTGTGGAATAGACTCAGTCTCCATGTCAAGCAGAATACCGCTTTACCCCTTTTTAAGCACAACCTGGACAACTGGAGGGGAAATAGAAAATACATCCCTGGGATTCCACCCATGTCCCTGCTGGACAGGGGCATCGGGTGCTGATTTGTCTAAACACGTGCTAAACCCTTGGATAAGCTTATAAGGGCCTCTGGGCCACTAGCCTAGCAACTTCCTATGTTGCCCAAAAAGCCTTTTCTAAAGTCATATTGAACACCGCTTAGGATGTGCTGAGTGGCAGCTGGGCAGCAAGTATTCAGCTCAAAATACCTCCTCATCCTGTGAAGGGTTATGACACAGGAAACATTCCAGAGAGCTGCAACTAGGCCTTTGCGAGTATTCCTATTCAGGTGGTTAGTGGAAAAATATCAGAAATAACAGCAAGCAACATTTTTACTTGTGCAGTTTTTTTGTCTATGGTTGCCCCTCTATTTCTTCAGTTCTGACATTTTTTCTACTTTTGATAATGTGTCATGTCAGAAGGATTACTAAATAGAGAGAAGCAAATGAGCAATTACGCCCCTCCCACCATTTTTCAATGGTAGCACTCATGTTTCGGCAAATTGTTTTTTTCTTTTGCCTTAAGCACAATGGTGAACAGTTCTCTGGCTGGGGATGGAGCAGCTATCCTGTTCATAGAGGTAAAAGTGTTCCGCGCTCCAGAAAGCCTAGAGGTTTTAGGCATAACAGACTAATGCCTGTTAATAAATTAACAGTGCTCAAAAGGAAGAAACCAGAAGATAAGCTTCTGGATGTATCGGTTTCCAGAAAATACACAGATTGTCTATGACCTTTTTCAGGGATGTTATAGGCCTTAGAGAAAAAAAAAACTTTAAAGAAATTAGGAATAACCATGTCAAGATACAGCAACAATACAATAACTACTAACAAGATTTTCTCAAATTACATTGATCTCTGGAAGTCACCTGGAAACCGTGAGACTTGCCACAAGACACTTCTTGTGGCAAGAAAGAACTGAAAATTGTTCAAGCTGCTCTTCCTTTTCCACTGGACAACACAATGTCATCATCAGAGTGAGGAGAGGAGTTCTGCTCTGCAAACACCCCTCAGCTCTAGAAGTCAGACAAGAGTGAAGAACATTGTATGTGTGGCCAATGCCCACACACAAGGGACTGTGCTGAAGCTATTAAACGTTTGTTCCTTTACCAGGAGTAGAGTCCTGATCCATGTTGATCATTCAGGCTATAGGATACTACCACGCTAGAAACATATTAAGAACCCGATCACTAAACTACAACTCCTCATCTGTCCATTTATCTTCCTCCTCATTGCCATAAGAGAAACATTAATTGAGAAGTTAAGCTACATTCTACTTCTGTCTGTAAATTACTAAACAAACACCCCAGTTTGGTACTTTTAATGCAGTCATCATGCTATAAATACATTTAATGTTATTTCTCTCTTCAATAATTAGCCAATTTATGTTAATTTCTCTCTCTCTTGTCAACATTCTGTGCTGGTCAACATTCTGTGCTGGTGCAAAATATTTACAACTATTTAAAAATCGTGTAAATAAGCTTGTATACAGATGTTTTTATGTTGCAATATTTCTACATACATGTTAACATGAACATTTTTTTTTATTGAAGTTGCTATGGCCCTTTAGTGGCCTTGGAGTTGGTAATTAATTTGGGAAGTGCAGAAATGCAAATATATCTATGAACATTTTCAAAACACTGGAAAGAAGGTGGGAGGTGGAGATGGATCTTCACAGGCAGGTATATCTAGAAACAGCTTTGGCCCTTTTTTGAACATGGCTGAGAGGGTTTACTATGAAAATGTGGAACGGCACTTGCACGAAACTGGGACAGCTGAATGCATCTTTTCCAGTTACTGTAATGCCGATCCAGAAATGTTTGCATCCTCATTAGCATCCATTCGCTAATATGGGATCAACGTTTTGATAATGGATCACATTACAGCAGGGATTGGGAAGTTTACCCTTTTCCTCATTGTAGTGCAATCTCAGAGTTGGAATTTATAATATGGAGGGGGTGTGGGGGGAAAGAAGGGGACTTGCCCCCTACAAAAACATTACCGGTAACACAGAATTTCAACATTGGAACTTTGTGTTAGAGATTCCATGATAACCATTTACGGCATTTTTGCAATTCTGTATTGCCAAATACAGATAATGAAGTTGATCAAAAAGTGGAAAATTATTGTTGATTTTCCACATTTTGATAGTAAACCGGCTAAAAGTAATACCCATCAACTGCCGCAATTCTCACCTCATATTTTAGGTCTGCTCCTCATAAATTTTTTCTGGTAAATCACTGACATTTGAAGTCAATAATGAAATACAATTGTAATACAGACTTCAGAAAATGCATGCCAACACAAATCTGGTTATTCTAACAACTTTTTAACTTTGAAAGAGCAGCACTTAATAACTTTCCCTTTTCTGTGTCTTTGTTCACCATTATTTTAGGTTTTGCTCAGATTTCTTAAACTAAGATGATGAGAGGGACAGAGTGGAAATTTCTACGTATACTAGATTCCCTGAAAGAATATACAAGCTGATTATGAAGTGGTCAGAAGAAGGAATGGCGTCAAGCCTGCTATAAATTAATATCCGAGCAATATTTTCTATAGAAAGGTATACAAACAAATAAACACATCTACATCTCTTGAAGGTAGAAGTAAACTGATTATAAATGTGGTCTGCCTATAAAAAGTGGCATTTTATATAAACTTAACAACCCCACCTTCAACATGATTAAAGGTGGACGGTATGCAAGTCACTCTCCAGTCCAAACAGGAATGAAGGAAAAGTATATAAAAATAGTACTGTATGAGAGTAAAGTGGCTAAAAATAATTACAATGTAATGTGGCTTAGTTTTACCTGCAGATTTAGCCAAAAAAGAGAGTGGAAATGCTTTTATACCTTTGTACCATGTCAAGTACTAGTCACATAACAAACGACTTGGACAGCTCCAATCCCAAATGCCCTTTCCATCTTAAAAAGCAGGGGATTGAGTTGTTCTGTTTGTTTCCTTTACAGGAAAGGAAGTGGGACAGTACACAACTAGTGTAAGACTGAGTCAATATACATCTCTTGTCCGGACAGTGGACTAAGACTGAGAGTCCACTGTGGGCACAATACCCAGGCTACTGAATAAGAAGTGGAAGCATCCTTAATCTTACAAGACATGACTCCCAAGATCCAATGCTTAGGGTAATGAGAAAGAAATATGCATGGATACTCATTACGAGTTCCAAATCAAGAAGAAGTTAAAGGTTTAATGATCAAAAGAAAGACTCTGAAAAGCTAACCTGGCCATGCTCATGGTCAGACCAAATGATGTGGAGTAAAACATTGATGAAATAAATCCCCATGTGGTTGGGTAAAGGGTTCAAGCCCAGGTTAGAGAGGCCTGTAGCTGTCCCGACATCATCAGTGCTGCACTAGAAAATCATACGCTTATAGCTATACTTTTGACTAACATCAGAAATTGAAACAATACTAACTTCATGAACTTTAATCATACTTTGAGTTAGGAATGGGTCCATTCCCATGATGGTATTAGAAACCCAAAAGTCTTGGAGAAATTAAACAAAGAATGACAGTTGGTGCTGACAGAAATCTGTGCCAAGAAGGATGGTGGACTCCAAAAAGGATTAGATCAGTGTCTATGCTAATCGACACGAAGTGTGAGAACTGAAGTGCATATCAATGCATAAGATATCATGCAAAGAACCATCAGCACTGGAACACATGTAAAGTCATTCACAGCAAAAAGTATTGAGGCTTGGAAACAGGCTCAGCTCAAGCTTGACAACTTAGAATTAAACCCTGCCAGATGGCAAAAGTTTCTTCCAGAATTGAGGTAATCACAAACGGGGTGAATCATCCAAATACTGAGGACTTGACCTTCCTGATGAGTCAGGTTCAAACAAACTGGGGTCAATACAGACAAGAAGTGAACAGGAAAATGAAGTGCAAAGTATATATTAATATAAAGCCATGACCGACAATGCAGCCAAAACAGGGCTAGGTGAGCCAAATTGCAAAGGACTAGTTTAACTGTAACAAAATAAATTTATGCCCATGAAAGGCAATCTGAAAAATAAAAATTTTGTATTAGGATCAACAGACAACTATATCCAGCAGATAAGCATTTACGTCTCACTGGGACAACCTCACAAACGCAGTTTCCAAGTAAAGAGATCATAAAACATTAAATCTGCTAGTTGTATTAGACATGTAACAGGGCTGGTGAGAGTGCCAAACTGAACTAGATCATCTGTAAAAAGGAATACCCATGAAAGACAACCTCCAAAACTACACATTTCATGTTAGAAGCACCAAGTCCAATCATAACTCAAATAAGCACTGTTGACTACCAAAACAACAAAGACACATACCCATTCAAAAGTTAAGAGAACAAAAGAGGAACTAAAATAAAATGCTGTGAATGCAAGTCTTGCATTCAGAAATCATGCTTCAGTGCAACAAAAGGAATTAACAGCATCTGCACAGAAATAATCCAAGAGTAAGAAAATGAACAAAGGGTAAAGGGAGCAGCCCAAACTTTCAAATATTGACTTAGAAATCCAATATCCTGTGGTTGGAAGTTATCACAGGAAGAAAGAAAGGAAAAACACTGAAATCTTTATCAGAAAATGCAAAATTCAGCACAATCCCAGGGGGGAAATAAAATAAAAAAGGTAGCCGAGGAACATTTGCAGCCATATCTGAACCTTACTGGTTGCAAAAGGGATCTGGAGAGGATCCCTCTTTGGGCAGGATTGTGCCTAGTGGGGAGAAGTTTGGTATCCTGGGAAAGTCTAAGTTGCTGAGATGACGAAGTCTTGATGGCTTTGAGGGTTAGGGGCAACGGAAGATGGAACAAATCTGGCACATTATGGAATTTCAGCATGCAACTTCCAGACAAGAACATGATTAGTCATATGGCAAACTAGAAAAAGTACAGTTTTGTACCTACCATAAATGTAGATGTTCGAGGATCCACATTGCTGCAGTCCTAACTATTGGGTAGTCCGCTGTCCAGTCGGCCCGAATACCAAAGTATATGGCTGACATCGGTCAGGGCGCATTAGACTGACGTCAGTACGTCAGGGTACTAATGCGCATGACCGACGTCATATCCTCAGTCTTTTCTTGCCCCAGATGTCAGAAGACCCTGAAAAGATAAGGCCAAAACCAAAAACTCCAAACATACCTGCACCAAAAATATGTACAATATATACAAAATTACTAGAAAATAACCTCACCTACACAACCACCCCTAAACACAGAGGGGAAGGAGGGAGGGTAAATTGGACTGCAGCAATGTGGATCCTCGAACATCTACATTTATGGTAGGTACAAAACTGTACTATGTTCTTCATTCCACATTGCTGCAGTCCTAACTATTGGGTAGAATCCCAAAGCAGAGGTAAGGGAGGCTGGCAAATCATAAGGAAGCAGGAACTGACAACATGCCTTGCAAAATAGCTGTGGCAAAACCAGCCCTAGACTTAGAGTAGAGAGGAAGGTGATAATGCTTAGAGAAAGTATGCACTGAACTCCAAGTAGCTGCCTCCAAAATATCCTTAGTTGCCACCCCCCTTAGAAATGCTGTAGAAGTGGCAGTAGCCCTAGTTGAATGAGGCCTAATCCCAACTGGAATCTCCTTGCCATGATGGGAATAACAAAATGCAATGCAAAACCCAATCCACCTAGAAATAGTTTGTTTTGACACAGGTTTGCCCTCTGAACCCAAAGCAAAAGAAACAAACAACTGCTGAGACTGCCTAAAATCCTTAGTCCTGCTCAAATAATAACGCAACTGCCTGTGTACATCTAAAGTGTGCAAAATCTTTTCCCCTTTATTTTGAGGATCTGCATAAAAAGTAGGCAAATGAATAGTTTGGTTTAAAGCCACACTAGAAACCACCTTAGGCATAAAGGAAGGATTAGTACGTAAAGATACCCTATCCTTATGAAAAATCAAAAGGCTCTACCGCCATAAGGGCCTGCAACTCAGAAACCCTTCTTGCAGAAGTAATGGCCAACAAAAAAGCAGTCTTCCATGACAAGTATTTCAATTCAGCAGTAGCCGCAGGCTCAAAAGGTTGTAGAGTAAGTTTCTCCAACACAAAATTGAGATCCCAAGCAGGAGTAGGAGCTCTACGTGGGGGTCTTATATTCTTTGCTCCTCTAAGAAATTGCTTGAACAAAGGATGCGAAAACAATGGTGGGTCACAATCATAGTGAGCTGAAATTGCTGCAGCATGAATCTTAATGGAAGAGAAAGACAAACCTTTGTCCAATAACTCAGTAAGATATTGAAGAGCCACACTTAAATTAGGCTCAGAAATCTCCAAATTGTTTGCTGCACTCCAAAATAAAAATCTCTTCCATTTTTCTGCGTACACTTTCCTTGTACTAGGTCTCCTGGCTTTCATAATCGCATTTAAAACTTGTTGAGGAAGTTGAGACCTGCTGTCTTTCAAAACAGAATATGCCAGGCTGTTAGATGAAGAGAGTGAAGCTTGACATTGAGCAGGTGACCGTCCCTCTGAGACAACAGGTGTGGAATCAAGGGTAAAGGCCGTGGAGGCTTCCTTACCAGACTCCTCAGTAATGGGTACCAGTGCTGCCGAGGCCAATCTGGAGCTATTAAAATCATCCTTGGCTTGTCTTGTCTGACCTTTAGAAGCACCTTTGGAAGAAGAGGCAGAGGTGGAAAAGCATACACATGAAGATTTTTCCAACTGAAAGAAAGAGCATCCACTTTCCAAGCTGTGTGATGAAACCTCTTTGTGCAAAACTTTGGCAGCTGGTGGTTTAGTGGAGAAGCGAACAGATCTATGTCTGGAGTTCCCCATGACACTGTCAATTTTTGAAATACATGAAGATCCAGTTTCCACTCGTGGGGATCCATGATTTGTCTGCTTAACACATCTGCTAAGGAGTTCTGTGCTCCCGGCAGAAACCTTGCCTGAAGAGTTAGTTGCAAGCTGAGCGCAGTCTCCCATAAAATCATTGCTTGCCTGCACAATGGGTAAGAATGAGTTCCCCCTTGTTTGTTGATGTACCACATGACAGTTGTGTTGTTTGTTAGAATCAACACCTGCCCTGGAAGAAGTAACTCCTTGAAAGCCATTAATGCAAACTGGACTGCTAACATCTCTTTCATGTTGATATGTAGATGCTGTAGTCTGGCAGGCCACTTGTCTTGTATCCACTTTCCATTTAGATGAGCTCCCCAAGCAATGTCTGAGGCATCTGTCGTTAGAATCTGACTCGCCTCTGGCCGGGTCACAGAGAGTCCCTTGTTTAGGTGACATTCCTGAGCCCACCACAAAAATTCCTTTTGAATGCAAGGTATTATTTGAATGACAGTGTCCAAATCCTGGCAGTGCTGTGTCCATACATTTTGAGATACCATTGCAGCTTCCTCATATGCAGTTTGGCATTGGGAAGCACCAGAATACAAGATGCCATGAACCCTAAGGCTTGAAGGACTGTCCTTGCAGTCAGCCCGGACTGAAGAGATAGCTGATGGAAGTAACTGGAAAGATTCTTTTGTTTGTCCGGGGTTAAAAAGGCCATCTGGGCTGCTGTATTCAGTCTCACACCCAGAAAGCACATGTCTTGAGAGGGTACTAGACTGGACTTTATTTCGTTCACAGAATACCCTAGGCATCTTAGCACTGCTATGACATAATCCAAATGCTGTAGAAGGTCTTCCTTTTCTTGAGCTAGAATCAGGCAGTCGTCCAAGTAAGGATAGATTTGAATTCCTTTTAACCTGAAGTAAGCTATCACTGGAGCCAGAACCTTTGTGAATACTCTGGGCGCAGTGGATAAGCCAAAGGGCAATGCAGAGAACTGATAATGAGAATTTCCAGCTCGAAACGCAGATACTTCCTGCAACTTAGTCTTATAGGCACATGAAGGTAAGCTTCCTTGAGATCTAAAGTTACCATCCAGTGATCTTTGCCCAGCAGAGGTAAAAGCTGTTGTAACGTCAACATTTTGAACTTGGGAATGTCCAGATAAGTGTTGAGGATAGATAAATCCAAAATTGGTCTCCACGTGTTCCCCTTCTTCGGTACTAGGAACAGGCGAGAATAAAATCCTAGGCCCCTTTCTGGTACAGGAACTGGCTGAATGGCCCCTATTTGGAGCAACAGAGAAATTTGCTTGTGAGCCTCTTTTCTTTGTAGAGGAGGAATGTCTGGCATGCCTTTGAAAGGAGGCAAGGTATGGAAATAAAACCTGTAACCGTGGTGAATGATATCCAGAACCCATCTGTCTTGGGTAATTAAATCCCAATTTTCTTTGAAAAGAGACAGCCTTCCTCCCAAAGGTGCTGCCAGGTGAGAATGTACTGGCAGCTGAAAAGGCAGGTCATCGGGTCTGCTTACGAAAGGACTGACCCCTGCCCTCACCAGAAGTCTGAGCAGGGGAACTCCCTGTCCTAGGCCTAAAAGAACCTTGAGCTCTGCCCCTACCACGTCTAGACCTACCCCTAGACTGGGAATCATAAGCAGGATAAGTCCAACCCTTAGTAGGCCAATTTCTACTAAACTTCGGAGGCTGCACCTGCAAAAAATCCAACAGTTTGCATAGACTTAGCCTTGTCCTCCATTTTCTTTAAAACTGCTTCCACAGGTGAACCAAACAACACATCAGACTGCAAAGGAGCATCCAAAATCCTTGTTTTAACATGCTCAGCTAAATTCTGATCTCTCAACCAGGCATGCCTACGAAGAACAGAACCAGTGGCAGCCACCCTCGAGGAGGCCTGCACAGCATCAAAACCACACTGCAAGGAATGTTTACCCACCTGTTCAGACACATGAACTAAATCCTGCAACTCTTTACACTCAATACCTTCTGCCAGAGCATCCACCTTAGATTTCAATTGTGAAAGGAGGTAATTCTGATATTTTAACATGTGAAACTGACAATTCAATGCCCTCATGGCTAAAGTGGAAAAAGTATACACTTTCTTTCCCCATCTATCCAAAGCCCTTGCCTCCTTATCAGGAGGAACAGGATTTTTAACAACAGAGGCCTTCACCCCTTTAGGCCCCTGAGAGACAGTTTCCGGGTCTGCCCTAGGACTCTAAAAAGATACTTATGAGCTTCAGGCACCCTATAGTACCTATCCGGTTTAACTGGTGCAGGAGGCAAAGAATCAGGATTCAGGGAAGCCTCTGCAAAAACATCTTCCACCACATTCAGAACCGGAGGTATAGCTAAAGGCCTATGCTGGGGTAAAAACAAGAATTCCCTAAGCCTCTTCCGGGAATCAGAGAAATCTTGACCTTCCCATTTAAAATGCTCCCTCGTGGAATGCAGAGTCTCTGAAAATGAAAAATCCTCAGGAGGAGAAGCTGAAGGAGTAGAATCATCCACATCAGAATCAGAATAAGGAGGATACTCCTGCAAGTCTTCAGCCGAAGACTCAGACGCCTCCGAACAGTGCTCAAAACTCTCAAACTCAGGTTCCACCCTAGGCCTCTTATCAGGAGGGGGCATAGAACCTCTAATCATAGTAATCAAATCCTCTGCCATTTTAAGCATATGTTTTTTAGGCAAAGACCCTGAAGCACTAGGAGAAACCCCCACTGAAGCTACACTAGGCCTGCCTCTCAAAGAAGCCTTGGAAACAGAGGGGGAGGCTCTAACCACCTTAGGAAGAGAGGGAAGAACAGCCACCTGAGAAGCCCCCTCAGCCTGGCCTACTTCCTGAGAGGATACATCCTGTAACAATAAAGTCTCTCCCTGAGACTCTAAAGAAACATCTGGCAGAACCTCCGGCTCCACTGAGCCTTCTAAAGAACCGGCGTCAGGGACTGTCGGTTCTTCCATTCTAGGCTTTGCTGCTTTATCCTTGCGCTTTTTGCCCGAAGCGGGCGTCGGAGCATCCGACGGCATTTTATAGTTACAACGCTTCCCAAAAACTAACCTGGCACAGTCTAACCTTCTTTTAATAGTGCGTTTGTTAAATCTAGCACAAGAGCGGCATCCAACAACGTCGTGCTCAGGCCCTAAACAAGGTATACACAAAGTATGGTAATCCCTATGAGGTATCTGTTTCCCACAAGAAATACAGTTATTCACTTTTTCTGACATCCGGTTAAATACTGAGGCAAGAAAAAACAAAATATTCCCCAACGGGTACTTAGCCAACTTTGATTCGGTCTGAAACTCTGACTTCAGAAACTTTCAGAACGCCAACCTGCACTCGCAAAATTGCTTCTGCATCGGACCATGCGGCAAAAAAGACTGAGGATATGACGTCGGTCATGCGCATTAGTACCCTGACGTACTGACGTCAGTCTAATGCGCCCTGACCGACGTCAGCCATATACTTTGGTATTCGGGCCGACTGGACAGCGGACTACCCAATAGTTAGGACTGCAGCAATGTGGAATGAAGAACATCACTGTACAAGCAATAAGTCTGATGGAAAAAAACACAAACACACAAAGTCCTGGGGATCTACACCCATGTAGTACCACTTGAATACTGAATTACCTTACTAGAAGTGATTGGATTCTCATTAGTGTAGCTGATATTAGTTGTAAATCGAAGTCCAAATTGCCCCCTTGTGTATTCTACTAGCGTCTTGAGAACAAAGGTCCAACTTTAAGACTAACTAAAAGGAAAAAATAATTTAAATTTATAGATCAATAGTATTATAGCAGAGAAATGACACAGCAACCAGATGTACAAAAGGAAAGAATATCAGGATACAACAACGTGGTAACCAGTGGTTGTGCTCAGCAAACATGAGCGACCCACATCTTTTTGTGGTTCACACACCAGATCAGATAAAAAAAGCTTACAGGAAAACACAGAACAAAAAAAAACCTATTTAGAGAACTGAAACGTTTCCTCCGGCAAACGTAGTAAAAAGCTTAAGAAACTAGCATTAAGGTTTTTGTTGCATCTTTTGGCTTTTCCCGTTTAGGGGTCGCCACAGCAGAACTCCGGTCCGCTAATGATGACTAAATAAAATAAGGACCCATCACCACCTAAGACTTCAAAATCTAATTCACAGATTATTACATCTAGAAAGCAGATGAAACATTCAGCACTTATACATACTACCAGAACGCATACATAATGCCAACAGTCTGAAACACCAACATTACACTGACCACAGAAGGTGGAAAGTCACAAATGCCAAAAAAAACTCGGCACACATTCTGTGCGCACCCCACACTAAGGTCATTTGAAGTATATTCTACATACAGTATAGTATAGCAATAACCCACGCCTGGGTGTGGGTAATGCTGGATTCACCCACGGTTGGTGTGGTTTGGTCATGAGGGCGAAGCCCATGTGGCCAAACAAAGCCAATCATGGGTAAATCCAGCATTACCCACACCCAGGCGTGGGTTATTGCTATTATACAATGACATTATTTAAGAAAAAACGAATTACTTTTCTTAAATAATGGCATTGTATAATGTCTCCTTACTGCCCTTCCACAGCTGTCTGGTATTCTGTGGCAGGTCTGATGTACTGTGCATGCGTATGCCTACACAGTACATCAGAGCTGTGGGCAAAAGCAATGGAGAAAGCAAGATCTCTGTTGTTTTTTACAAACTGTTTTGCTATGTTAAATGGGTTTAACATAGGGAGACAGCTTTAAAAAAAGCAACGGAGAATCTCCACTGCTTATTTTAAAGCTGTCTCTCTATGTTAAACCCATTTAACAGAGCGAGACAGTTTTGAAAAAAGCAACGGAGAAAGCAAGATCTCCGTTGCTTTTTACAAACTGTTTTGCTATGTTAAATGGGTTTAACATAGCGAGACAGCTTTAAAAAGAGCAACAGAGAATCTCCATTACTTTTTTTAAAGCTGTCTTGCTATGTTAAAACTTGTTTAACATAGCGAAACAGTGTTGCTGTAAAAGTTATAGTAATGGAAAAAGTCTGGGCGACCGGACCTTTTTCCATTACTATAACTCGGATTTATGCTGACCAATTTGCATGCACGTTTTTGAACATCAATGGGGGGTATTTGTATAATGCGCAATAATCTGCGAAATGGGAAGCAAAAACTGAGAAATGAGAGTACAACAGAGTATTCTTGAAATACAAATTGCTAGCTAAAAGTAGTCATTTATTTATCTTACATTTGTTGACCGGGATAGTCAGTCTGGATACATGTCCATTTTCAGTGGAGGCCCGTGGAGAAAAGCTCCACAGTTACAAACTTATGACAAACTTTTTGAAACATATATACATAGTGAAAATCATTGTTACAGATAAACATATTGTTTTCTTCAGCATTATACAAAATAGAGCGTTACTTTCTTCAAACTGGAAAATATATATATATATATATATATATATATATATATACATATATATATATATATATATATATATATATATATATATATATATATATATATATATATATATATATATAGTTGAATAAAAGACCTATTTATGACATGATTATATTGTATGTGTTTAGTCAGGATTAGCACAATGGCAAAGCCATCTAATTTTTAGATACTGTTTTAGGCTTTTCTTGAATTGGGTTTGAATAGGCATGGAAAGAAGTTCAACAGGAAGTAAGATCCAGGCTTTGCCAACAGAGTTAGCATAGAGTAAATCTCCAGCTGAGGTGTTGGTACCACTTATCTGAACTAGAAGTTTGCTGAATAAGCGCAGCACTTTTAAGGTTACTGTAAGGGGTAACCATGTTTGTCAGTACAGGAGTGTTTTCTGGGTGATATAAAATGTTATGGGCAACTGATTGAACTGAATTTGGTTAGGCAGTTCAAGCCAATCTAGAGTCTAAGTTCAGACAGTGGTGTGTTCGATAAGTGGATCCAGTGGCAAATCTAGCGATTTGATTAAAGCAAGTAGAGAGTTTATTTCATTTGGACTTAGGTTAGTGAAAGGAGGGTGAAAAGTAGATGTGTCCGGGCAGCAACCGTCTTCGCTGTGGGAGTGAGAAAAGGTTTGATTTTGTATACAGGGCCAACTTTTTTTTATATGTGTATCAAACTTGAGGTTATTGTCAATAATTACACCTACGAGTTTGATGCAGGGTTCTGGGACTATGACGGTGCCATTGTTAGACTTTATAGTCAAGGTGGGAGTGGGGGTTTTACGAGTGGGGGGGACAGAAGCTTTGTTTTGTTGGAGTTTAGCAGGAGACCTCTATTGTGTAGCCAATTTTCTACAGTGTTAAACACATTTTGGGAAAGAGCCTGCAGACTTGGGGGGAGGTAGCAGAGCAAATCAAAGTAGAGTCACCTGCATATTGTATGCAGGTGGCTGTTGGAATGGCCTTATGGAGGTCATTAATAAATATGAAAAATAATAGGCATCCTAGTATTCATCCCTGAGGGACCCCAATGGTGAAGAGAAGTGTAGATAGTTTATTCTGCCACAGGACTGCCTGCTGTATGCCGCTCAGGTAAGACAAATCATTGGATATCTTGGACCTCTAGGGGGATAGTTTCAAGTGTGTATATGAGTAATTGGTGATTAACCATGTCGAAGGCTTTGGAAAGATCACGAAAGAGGGCAGAATTGAGCTTATTGCTGTTGCGGTTTTGATTAATAACATTGCAGAAGGAGAAGAAGAAGAGAAGTGAAGTGGTTGTACTGTGGGAAGGTCTGAAGCCATGTTGTGGGTTGGCTAGAAGATTGTTCTGAATGAGATGGTTCAGGAGTTGTTTATGGATGCACTTTTCCATAATTTTAGCCAGAGGTGATAAGATAGCTATGGGGCTGTGATTTGAAGAAAAAAAAAAAAAAAAAAAAAAAAAAAAAAAAAAAAAAAAATCAGTGGAGCTTTTTCCCTTATGGAGTGGAATGACATAGGATGACTTTCAAATGGAGGGGATAGTGGCTTCTGATATGATTCTATTGATTAAAAATAGCAGCGGATGCCATAGCATACCCAGTTTTAATACTAGATACTCAACCGGGATATTATCTGCTGCAATTCTGGTTGGTTTTAGTTTAAGTAGAGTACAGATTAGGGTTGGAGGGACTGATGGAAAGTTAAAGTGGGGTAGTGGCTT